>NW_027635538.1:778062-814678 GCF_903797595.1 Erithacus rubecula | reverse complement strand
TCCCAGCCCCCAAACCCAGGGGCTGAACTTGAACTTTCCCTGCAGATGGGAGGCTAAGGCTGCCAAGGCAGCAGGAATTTGGGAATTCCAGGCAGCAGGAGCTCACCCCGAGGGTCTGGATGCCCCCCACACAATAAAATCCATCCCATCCACATTCCCAAACATCTCCTCCTTCCCTTCCCCTCCCAGCTCCTCAGCAGCTCTGTGACATTTCAATTTGGGAAGCTCCAGGCTCCCAAATCCAGTGGCTGCTGCTCTGACAGCCCCAGTTGGGTTCCTGTAAACACCTCCCCAGTGCAGCCATTCCAGGGGGCTGAAAAAGTGAGGAAAAAATTGGAAAATTCAAATCCTGCAATCCTGACCAAGAGCTCCCAATTCCCACTGCCCAGGGAAGGCAGCAGGGATGAGGATGAGGATGAAGATGAGGATGAGGATGGGAGGAAGGCTGTTTAATCTCTTCTTGATCCCCAATAATCATTAAAAGCTGCCAGGGACCTTGTTTTGAAAATCCCACTGTGTGCACTGCATTTATCCCACTCACACTGACACGAGGAATTAGGAAATTCCAGCTCCATCTAAAGGGATTTTGCTGCTCTGGACTTTCTCAGGCTGCAGACAATGCAATAAAAGCTCCCCCTAAAACAATATTCCTCCCTATTTTAACAACACTGGGGAAATATTTCTTCTCTTCTGGCTGTTTGCTACCACAAAATTTCCAGCCAGTGCCAAATTTCAGCTGTTTTCCAGCAAAGCTCAGGAATTTGGGATGCTGGAATCAAACTCAGCTTGAATTTTTGATTTTTGATTTCCCCTGAAGGTGACTCAGGCACGCTGAAAACTTTTCCTGAACAGGCCTGGTTTGCTCCATCAGGGCATGAAAAAGCCCCATAAAAATTGAAAATGCACTTTAATAGTGACTGAGGGTTTTTCTCTGAAGCAAAAATGAAAAATTAATATGGATGGGGTGGTGTTTTCCTTGGTCACTGGTGTGTTTTTCCAGCCCTCCCCCTGTTATTCCAGGCCATTTTATGGAGAGGAATTATTTGCTCAGCTGAATTATTCCCACTTTATCCCATCTGATTCAGACTTTGGTTGGATTTCTGGACAGTGGCAGCTCCTTGTCAGAAATCAGAGGGGATTTTCAGAGATTTATTCTGTAAAAGTCATTTTTGCCAAGGTTCAATTGACCTGAATTTAATTTTTGATTTTAGGTTGTTTTTTTTTTAAGTTTGTGGACTTCAATTCCCTGGAAGTGCCCAAGATCAAGTTGGATGGAACAACGAGGAATCACCAAATTAGGAATTTTTCAATAAAATTATTGAGGCACTGAGCAAATCAGCCTCATCAGAGAGACTCTGCACCATTCTGGAGAAGTGGGAATTCTCCCAAAAGCCACCCTGAAATCCTCATTAAACTCAACCCCTCCTCCAAACCCCTGAGATTAAACAGAATTAATTCTGACCAAGAATGGAAGCTGAGCTGGAGTGGTGCTGCTCCTTCCCCCTGCACTCCAGATACACCTGGAGCAAAAGAGATTTCCTCAATCTAAAACATCTCAGAAAATGTTCTGAGTCAAAGCTGAGCCTCACCAACCTCACAAATTCCTGGAGTCACTTATTCCTGTCTCTAATTCCATCCTCACACTTCCCTTTTTTCCTTTACCTAATGTTTTTAAACTCCAAGGGAAGAAAATTAATCAGCTCAGGTACCAACAGTTCCAGCCCTGCCCCTTCTCTGCAGATTTCCCAAACCTCTGCCACGTTCCCTGGGTGAGCTTGTTCCCCAAAAAACTCAGAATTCCCCAAAATTCACCCAGCAGCAGCCACAGAGGAGAAGCAGATTCCCAGAAGGAGTTCCCAGATTTTGTCACAATCCCTGGGGAGGTGCTGCTCTGGTTCTCCTTGAGAATCAGCTCAGATCCCAAAATTCCTGAGGTTGGAAAATCCCTCCAGGACCAATCCCCACCCTGGCACATCCAGGAATTCTTTGGGCACCTCCAGGGATGGAATTCCAAACCTCCCTGGGCAATTCCAATTCCTGACTGTCCTTTGATGAGGAAATTCCTGCTGTGTCCAACCCTTTGGGAAAATCCACCTGATGGAGCTGAGCAAGGCCAACACCTCATTCCCAAAGCTGTTCTTCCAAATTAATTTGGTTTTCTCACCAGGAAAACACAGGTTGGACACCAGGGAATATTTCTCCATGGGAAATCCCATCCCTGGAGGGATTTCAAGCCCTGTGGATATGGCATTTGGGGACAGGCTGGGGATGGCTGGATTCCACAATCTCAGGGGGGTTTTCATCCAAATCAACCCCAGGGGCTGCACATCCATGTGCTGTCCCAGGACACTCCAGGGAGGAGCTGAGGGATCCCCCAGGAGGCTCCAAAAATCTGGGGCAAACACAGGAAGGCTGCAGGTTGTGGCAGTCTGGAATCTCCTGTTGGACAAATTGTCCTTTTGTGACTTTTCCATCCCCTCATGCCCCCAAAGTCTCTCCCTCCTGTTCCTGTTTCAGTCCTTGTGGGAAGGAGCCACAAAGGCAACCCTGGGGTTTGATCCCATTCCTTCCCTGACTGGTGTTTGTTTCCCTGATTTTGGGGTTGAGAGCAAATTTAACCCCTGCAGCTCCAGACTGGGCAGGGTCCTGCTGCTCTGTCCAGTGTCAGACAGCAGGGAGAGCCTGGAAAAGTGGGAATTACAGAGATCCACCTCCTGCCCATCCCAGGGAATCCAGGGAGGAGCTGAGGGAGGGATTCCCCAAAAGGCTCCAAAAATCTGAGACAGACACAGGAACCCTCTGGGATCACCCAGGGCCTGATTTTCCACCAGCCCCTCCCTGATGCCAGGGCTCCTCCCTGGCTCTGCCATCCCAAAAGCTGCTCTGGAAAAAGCTCTGCTGCTCCCCCAGGATGGGCACATTCCTCCTCTGGCTCCTGGCTGGGATCACCAAGGTCAGCAGCAGGAACCCAGAGCAAAATGTCAACAAATCCCAATTTCTCCAGGGGGGTGAGGCCTTGGAAAGGCTTTTCTTCCCCTGCCATGTGTCTGGTTTTACACTGTTGGTTTTGGCTCTTCCAAGAGAGGAAATTAAATGAGCAGCTTCTTTTTTTATCCTTCTGGAATCCTCTGGAGGAGAGAGGCTGCAGGAGGACGTTGGGGCTTTTGCTCTGGCCACACAGTTGATGGGGTTTTTTTGTTTTTTTGTTTTTTTTGTCAGGGCTGGTGTAAAATTCCCAATCCCTGCAGAATAATTCCCTGCAGCTGTCATCACCCACACACCAGGTTCCCAAAAAAAAAAAAAAAATAAAAAGGCTCCAGTCACAAATTTCCCTTGGGAAAGAGCAGGAGGCTGTGGATGCTGCAGGTTGGGAAGCAAAGGGCAGCAGGATGAACCTGAATCCCTCCAAGATATTCCCTGTGGCCTCACCTCCTGGAAAAGCTGGAAAAGACCTCCAAGGTCACCAGTCCAGCCTTTACCCCAGGATTCCAGCCTGCTCTGCTCACACAATTCCAGTTTCAAGCCTGTGCTCCAAACCCTAAAGGAGGTTCTGCCCCAATTCTGCAGCTCCTGTGGCAGGAAAAGCTCCAGGTATTCCTACAGAATTCCTGCTACTGGGATAGCAAAACTTCCCAGCTGCCTGGGCCCTCTCCAAGAAAAGGTTGAGTTAAAATTTCCAGGCCAAGAAATTCAATTCTCACTTTGGGACCACAATGAGAACTTTAAAAAGGTCTGAGACAGGCAGAGGAAGTGGTGCAAAGACAGGGAAAAAAGGGGAATGGGGTGGTTAAAATTCCCAGGAAAGCAGGAGATAAAGTTGCTTTCCAAGCTGGAGTTAAGAGGTCTGAGCTACCAGAAGTCATCAGGAGCAGCAGGGAGCCAGAGAAGGTGCAGGAACAACCTTCCTTGGACACAGCAACCCTCCCTTTTCCAAAAGAAATCATGGTTCTCATTTAGAACCCATTTACTTTTGTGGGAGCCAAGGCAGACACAGACCCTGGGATTTGGGAACAGCTCCCAGCTCCCTAAAAAAACCCAGCAGCTTTTCCATTTCAGCTCCACTGGGATTTCTTCTGTTCTGGCCTCCTTCCTCGACCTTGCCCTTCCTAAATCCAGCTCCTCATTCCCTCATCTGCCACCTCTCCTTGTCTGGCAGTTCCTGCTGGGATTCCTCCCCCCAGCCCAGGAGGAGGGGGCAGTTTCACCTCCCAGTCCAGAATTGTTACCTAAGTGCCCCTGGCAGGAGCTCCCTGCTCCGTGCACGGGGCTGCTCGCAGCAATTTGGGATTTTAATAGACATCAAAACAGGAAAACATTCCCACTTATGCAATCCCAGCCCTGATTGAAACCAGAAGCAGCCACCAGCTCCCAAAAAAAGAATTGGGAGCAGCCAAGCAGAGTCCACACAGCTCACACTGCTCCCTCCTCTCCATCCCAGAATTCCCACCACTGCTCTGGAACCAAACCCAAACCCAAACCCAAACCCAAACCCAAATCCAAATTCAATTCCTGCTGCTGCTCTTGGTCAGGAGGAGACAGAGACCTTCCCATCTCACCTCCTGCAGTACTCCCAAAATTTTCCAGGCTCTAGGAATAATTCCTGAAGTTTAAACCTTTGAAATTCAGACAGAAACAGCTCAGCAGTTGATGGTGAACTCATCCCTGCTCTCCCATCACCTGAATTCTCATTTCCCAAACACCAGGGAATTCTCCTCCATCATTCCCACTGCTCCTTCCTCCCTCTCCATCCCAGAATTCCCACCACTGATCTGGAACCAAATTCAAACCCAAATTCAATTCCTGCTGCTGCTCTTGGTCAGGAGACAGAGACCTTCCCATCTCACCTCCTGCAATATTCCCATTTTTTCCTGACTCCAGGAATAATTCCTGAGGTTTAAACCTTTCCAATTCAGAGCAGGAACAGCCCAGGAGCTGGTGCTGAACTCATCCCTGTTCTCCCAGAAACTCAGCTCCCATTTCCTAAACACCAGGGAATTGTCTGTAATTCCCACTTTTCCTGTGTGACACTGCCCAGCCTCCCTGGAACTGCCCCCAGAGCACCTGGAAAACATCCTGGATGTGCCAAGTGGAGATTCCCAGGCTGAGAGAGCTGCAGAAAGGTGTGGCTGGCAGGGGAATCCCTCAGTGCAGGATTCACACAGGGCTCACTCCACATCCCAAACCCAATTTCTCTATGGATTTGGAGCCACAGCCAGGAATGACCAAACCAAACCCCTGGGATAAAATGAGCTCCCTAAAGAAAACCTGCACTCAGTGTTCTGTGCAAACAACAGCTCAGGTTATTCCCATATTCCCATTATCCAACAGAATTTCAAAGGAACACGAGGAGCTCTGCTCAGAGCTGGTCCCACCCCTGAACCTGCTGCAGGTTGTCACCCCCAGCGACAGCACAGGGACACTCTGAGCATCACCACAACCATTATCCTGAAAACAACCCACAGGAATTTCACAGGGAATCAACGACAAATGAGGAGACAATCCAGTTATTATTATGGGATTGGAAGGGGAAGGTTGGGGGGGTGTTTAATGCCCAAAGCAGGGTGCAAAAGCTGCTCAGGTCAGGGTGTTGTGTAAGCAATGGTTGGGGAGATGATTTCTCCAAAGCATCAAATGGGTTCCTGCTGCTGCAGCCCCTCCTCGTAAACAAACTCATTATGCTGCAGCTTGAAAGGAGCAACAAATAAACAAATAGTTGGCACTGAGAGCAGAGCTCTTGCACAACCTCACCCAAAATGTGCCCCTGATCCTGCCTGGGTCTGTGGGGGATGTGAGATCATGGGGATGGGGAAGAGACAGAAAAGGGAAAGAGAGGGGAAAGAGAGGGGAAAGGGAAGGGAAAGGGAAGGGAAAGGGAAGGGAAAGGGAAGGGAAAGGGAAGGGAAAGGGAAGGGAAAGGGAAGGGAAAGGGAAGGGAAAGGGAAAGGAAGGGAAGGAAAGGGAAGGGAAGGGAAGGGAAGGGAAGGGAAAGGGAAGGGAAAAGGGAAGGGAAGAAGGGAAGGGAAGGGAAGGGAAAGGGAAGGGAAAGGGAAGGGAAAGGGAAGGGAAAGGGAAGGGAAAGAAAAGGGATGGGACAAGGACAGAAAAGGGACATGGCAGGGACAGAAAAGGGAAAGAAAAGGGAAAGGGAAGGGACATGGCAGGAACAGGGACAGTGATGGTGAAAGGACAGGACAGAGGGACAGTGCAGGAACAGGGACAGGACAGCACAGGGATGGCAAAGGGACAGTGCAGGGACACCTGGGGGACACCTCAGGGACACCTGGGCTCAGCCAGGCCCGGTGCTGCTGGATGTGCCACCAACAGGAGCTCCCAAACCCCTCCAGGCTGGCAGTGCCACCAGGGCACAGCACAGCACCAGCTGTGGCCCTGCTGGCACTGCCACAGCAGAGCCACTGCACCTGGGAGGAGCCCCTGGGGCTGCAGGGGGCAGGGAGGGCACAGGGGACACCCACCTGCTCCTGGGGACAGCACTCTGCTCCAGGGACAGCACTGCCACAGCAGCCTGGTGGGACTGCAGCTGAAACTTCCTTCCCAGAAGCTTCTGGGGTCCCACAAAACCCGGCCAGCACCAAAACCAAAACCCAAAACCAGCACAACCAAAACCAGCACAACCAAAACCAGCTCCACCATCCAAACCAGGTCACCTCCTGGGCCAGGAGCACCAGACCATAAACCCATGGAATATCCTGAGCTGGGAATATCCCCAGGGATCTCCCAGCCCTGCACAGACACCCCAAAACCTGAGGCTGTGACAAACCCAATTCCAGGGGCAGTTATTCCACCACCACCTTCCTGCCAAGTCCAAGCACTTGCAAAAACTCCTTGGCCACAAAGTTGGGAATGTGGCCAGAACTGGCCCAGGGTTATGGGATGCTGTGCTGCCCATGGGATCCCTGCCCATCCAGCAGGATCCCAAAAATCCCAAAGCACCTGGAAGGATCAGCACAGGGTTTGTGCCACGACTCCTTTAATCACCAAAACCCAACTCTGCCTCCCCAAATCCCCTCCCTGCCCACAAACTGCAGCAGGACCCCCCTGGAGCCCCTTCCTCAGCTTTTACCCCATGGAAAAAAACCCCAAACACCTTTTCCAGGTCATTCCTTGGGAATTCCTCACAGCTTTTCTCCATTTCTCCTGCAAGGGGGGTGATGTCACTGACCCCAGGGCAGGGTTGGGGTCACTGAGCAGGGACACTGCAATCCCTGCACTCCCCATCCCACACAGCACCAAATTTGCACTCTTAGGGGCACAGAATCTGACACAGAGTGGAAAAAGAGAATCCATGAGGAATCATTTCCTCCTTTTGCACCCAGATTTCATTCCCAGCCTCCCTGGTGCTGCAGCTCTGGGACTGAGGAGGGGATGGGGCAGAAAACCACCCCCAAAAAACCCCCAAACAAAGCAAAAGCCAGCAGAGGGGTGGCAGAGGCTCAAGCCCACAGCTCTGCCTCGTGTCCCAGCCCTTGCTGTGATCCTGGGTGATCCCTGGGAGAAAGGCAACGGGAGGTTCTTCCCTTTATCTCATCCCCCTAATGCAAACAGACTTCTGTGAGCTCTCACATCCAACATTTCACCATTGCTGCAACCACAGGCCTGGCAGCCTCTCCCCCTCCTGGAAAGGGAACAAACTTCCCAATCATTTCTAAATAACCATTTCAAGAGCACAGCTTTTCTTCTTTCATCCCACAAAAGGCAGAAATTTTGCTCGGGACCGCAAGCTGTCAACTTCCCAGCAAACCCCAAATCCCACTTAACTCTCTATTGTAAACAGTGTAGTATTGCCCTGCCACATCAATAAATAACATTCCTGAAGGAATTATTTCTGTGTTTGATTCACATTTGTTCTGCATATGCCACTGAGCCCAAGGTATTCACAGCGTTCAGCCCCGAAAAGCCTCGGCTTTCAAAAGCCCATCCCGGGGGATCCTTGAGCCAGGGTGAAATCCCAAATCCAGGATGTCATCTCTGGCCCCCCCACAACTCCCTTCATTCCAGGATTTTAAAAAAATAATAAAATTTAACGGCTCCAAAGTGCTTCTCAATGGAGCTCCAGGGTGCAGATGGGGTTATGGGGGGTGTCCCAGGGTGTCCTGGTCTGTTCCAGGATCTTTGGGAGAGGGATTTGGGATGTTGGGGGTGAGGCTGGAATGGGCTGATCCCAAGGAAAGGTGGGAATTGTGTCCCTGTGCCCCAGGCTCAGGTGAGACCCCACCTGCAGAGCTGCCCCAGCCCTGGATCCCAAATTCAGGAGGACGTGGAGCTGCTGCAGAGAGTCCAGAGGAGATCATGGAAATGCTGCCAGGATTCTGGAGCCAGGCTGGGAGAGCTGGGAATGTTCCCTGGAGAAGGGAAAATTCCAGGGGATGCTCAGAGTCCCTGCAGGGGCTCCAGGAGAGCTGGAATTGGGGACAAGGACACAGGGAATGGCTGCACTGGGAAAGGGGAGATGGGGCTGGGATCTTGGGAAGGAATTCCTGCCTGGGCTGGGATTCCCAGATTTGCTGTGGCTGCCCCTGGATCCCAAGGTGGCTCTGGGTGGGATTTAAGGTCCTTTCCCACCCAACCCATTCCATGATCCCTCAACCACAGATGGACAAAGAGGAAATCAGTTCCTGAGGGCTCTGAAGGACTTCAGAATAAAAAGGAACAGCAAAGCACCAGGAGAGAGAGATGCAGGTGGGAAATGGGATTACTTGGGTTGGACATACCCAGGAATTATCCCAAATCCCTTTCCATGGATTACCAGGATTCCCACAGGTGTTGCCTCACCAAACCTGCAGGGAAGATGCTCCAGAGCCCTGGAGCCTCAATCCCACAGAAATTCCATCCCTTCTCCACTGGGAATTCTGAGGAGCCCTGAGAGGGATGGGAATGAGGGATGCCCTCAGCCCATCCACAGCACAGCTCCACCATCCCAACCACCAGGATGGGATCTGGGATTTGACCATCTCAACTCCCCACTCTGGGCGTCGGTCTCGCTGCACTCACAAAGAATTCCTGGGGAAGATCTCGGAAACAGAAGGATTATTTAGCCACCCACACACAGGCAAAATTAACCAGTCATGGAAATTCAAGATAATAAATGCCATAATTTTGCCTTTAACTTCACCATTTTTTTTTTCCTCTCCCTAAAAGTGAATGTTTCTAATTTATGGAGCGAGAGAGGGAGAGAAAGAAGAGGGAAAAAAGAATAAAAAAACCCTTTCATTACTTTGTTTTTCCACGGATCAGAACTCCCCAAATATAAGGAATTAACACGCTAATGTAAACACCCCTCTGCTCGTGGTGCTGGAACACATTTACCCAGGCACTACAAAAGGCTGCCCCTCACTCATTACCAATCCAAATGGAGACTTTTTCTATAAAAACAACCCTGTAAAGCTTTTTTTTTTCCATATGAGAAAGTGGTTGGGCTCCATTCTTCCAAAAAAAAAAAAAAAAACTGGAAAGGATGAGCTACACATCAGGGTATGGGAAAGATGAGGGAAGCTGGAAAGGACATGGCTTGGTTTGAAGGACAGGTGTCTGACAAAAAAGGCAGGAGCTTCTCTTTGAAATGGAGAATGTAAACCCCCTTCCTCCAAATTATTATAATTGTGAACTGAAGGGGCTCTCAGGCAAAGATATGGGAATTAGGAATAACAGTTCTTCACTAGGAACATTAAAATAGCAATGCAGTATTACACAGAACAATCCCAACCCTGCCAGAGTCAGAATCCAAGCTGGCACAGTCAGTCAGTCAGGGTGGTGGCACAGTCCCATTCCATGGTGCTGCATCCTCCTGCAGGGGCAGATGTGGCTCAGCTGGAGCAGTGCTCCTGGAGAAGGGGCAGTTTCCTCTGAAGCTCCAGGGATGATGTGCAAGGCTCTGGCTTTCCTCTGGGATCCAGTGGAAAGGCTGCTCTGCTGTTCCAAATGTCAGTTTTTCTCTGGGTAGGAAAGGCTTGGCTCCTGCCCTGGCTGGAGCATCTCCCAGTGGGATGATGGAATTTTATCAGCCATGCCCTGGGACTCAGTGGCCATGAACAGGAGATATCTGCTGGAGGGAGGATGGGCTGTGGAAGATTAAAGATGATTGCCCCTTTTAACACCAGAGCCATGAACAGGAGATATCTGCTGGAGGGAGGATGGGCTGTGGGAAGATAAAGATGATTGCCCAGCTGGTTTAAAGATGGTCCATGAGCAGAGAATGTGTGCCAGGAGATCAGGGGCACTGCCCCACCCAGATGGGACAGAATTCACATTGCTGGACACACCAACCCAGCACACCATGAAACCCACTGCAGCCATGGAGCACCAGGCTCTAACACAATTAATGGGAATGGGAAGCAATAAAATGAGGGATCTGGGGAGTATCCCAAATGCTGAGGGAGTTTCTGAAGGATTGGAGACTCCTGACTTCTGGGTTTTGGTGTCTGGGCAGGACAAACCCCAGCAGTGCAGGCCTAGAGACCCCACAGCTCTCCAGAAGCTCAGAACAAACTTATTCCATTTATTTCCTTCTGCTGCAGCTTTCCAAAGGCTCCCCTGGGCTTTCCATGGAATCAGAAACGTTGGGAAAACCCTTTGAGATCATCACATCCGAGTTTTGTACAAATACCTCGTCCTTACTCAACCCTACCCCAAAGTGCCACATCCCCTTTTCCCTGAACAAGTACAGGGATGGGGCTTCCTTTCCTTTCCTGAAACTTTCCTGAAACTTTCCTTCTTCTCTTCTCTTCTCTCTCTTCTCTTCTCTTCTCTTCTCTTCTCTTCTCTTCTCTTCTCTTCTCTTCTCTTCTCTTCTCTTCTCTTCTCTTCTCTTCTCTTCTCTTCTCTTCTCTTCTCTTCTCTTCTCTTCTCTTCTCTTCTCTTCTCTTCTCTTCTCTTCTCTTCTCTTCTCTTCTCTTCTCTTCTCTTCTCTTCTCTTCTCTTCTCTTCTCTTCTCTTCTCTTCTCTTCTCTTCTCTCTTCCATTCCCTTTACCCTTTCTTTCCCTTTTTCTCTTTCCTTTTCCTTCCCTTTTTGCTTTCTTTTCCTCGTTCCTTTCCTTTTCCCTTTCCATTTTTTCTTTCCTTTCCTTTTTCCTTCCATTCCCTTTTTCCTTTCTGTCCCTTTTCCACGTTTCTTTTCCTTTCCTTTTTCCTTTCCTTTTTCCTTCCCTTTTTCTCTTTTCCTTTCCTTTTTGTCTTTTCTTTCCCTTTTTTCTTTCTTTTCCCCATTCCTTTCCTTCTCTTTTCTTTTCCTTCCCTTTTTCCTTCCCCTCCCCTTTCTGTTCCTTCCCATTCCTGGCTGCTGCCCCATTCTGCAATACTGAGCCAAGGGAAGAGCAAAACTGGACGAGACTGGAAAAACAACAGGAGAAGGAGCTGGATTCTCACAGACATCAGGAGGGAAGGAGAAACCACCTCAAGAACAGCCCTGGGATGATGTAAAATAAAATAAAATAAATCCTGGCTGCCATACAAAGGCTTCCCAACCCCAGCCCCCTTTACTCTGCCCGTAACTGAAAAGGAGCAATGATTTAAAAAATGGTTTTTAAAAAAAAAAAAAAAAAAAAAAAAAAGAAGTGGGTTCAGTGTGAGGAGCCAGTGAGGGAAGTTTAGCCTGGATCTGCAGAGGTTTGGGACATAAGGGATTGATTGCTCTGGCTGGAATGTTCCTGGGATAATCTCCCAGGCCCCACTGAAGTGGTTTCCAAGAGCTCAAGCCTTGGATCAGCCTGGGAGAACTCTGGAAAAGGCAGAGCTGGAAATGGGAGCTGCCCTTGCAAGGCCAGAGCGTGCACACACCAAATCAATAATGCACAGGGGCAACCCCAACTGCTGCTCCCAAAACCCCAAACTCCCCCACGGCCCCTTCCTGCAGCTAAACCCCAAGAGAAAGGGAAAATCCCAGGTGAAATCTTATTTTTCACACTCTATATACATTTAGGAGCAGAGAGATTTGGTTGTGATGAAAATCCCTCTTTTTCAGCACAGGAGTGGGATAAATCCCAAATCCCAACCCCATGCTAAGCCCTGAGCTCGGCTGGGCTCCTGGGAATTCCTCTGCACAAACCTGACCTGTTCAGCTGGAATTCCTAAACGAGGGGTTTAGAATGCAAACAAAGAGTTTTGGGGGTATTAAGACCAAAGAAAATCCAAATTTCTTCACCAGGAGCAGAATGAATCCAGCTGACCCCTCCTGGCCAGAGCAGTTCCCTCATGTTCCTGCTCCAGGAAAATCAGGGAAAAAAGGGATTCCTCCAGTGCCAAGGGATTTCTGCAGGTTCAGTTTGATGCCAAGATGGAAAAGGAGCTGTGGGACTCCTCTCCTGTCCCATCCCTACTCCAGATGCTCCAAGGCTGAGCTGGGACACACAACTGACAAATTTCCACCAAATTTCTCCAGAGCTGTCCCCACATGTGAAACAGGACAGGAAAACTCAGTTATGCACATCAAAAATCAGATATTGGGGTGTTCTAGAGCCAAAGTGAGCACTGCTTCCAGGTTGTCCCAAATCTGTGTTCTGGAATGTCCATGTCCTAAATTGTGTCCTCAAATATGTCCCAGATCTGTGTCCTTCAATGTCCAGGTCCCAAATCCATGTCCTGGAACTTCCATGTCCCAAATCTGTGTCCTCGAATGTCCACATCCCAAATCCCTGTTCTTCAATTTCCATGTTCCAAATTCATGTCTTGGAATGTCCATGCCCCAAATCTTGTCCTCCAATGTCCACATCCCAAATCCATGTTCTTCAATGTCCATGTCCCAGATCCGAGTTCTTCAATGTCCACATCCCAAATCTGTGTCCTTGAAGGCCAAGTCCCAAATCCATGTCCTGGAATGTTCATATCCCAAGTCCATGTTCTTCAACGTCCATGTCCCAAATCCATGCCCTGGAATGTCCATGTCCTAAATTTGTGTCCTCAAATGTGTCCCAAATCTTGTTCTTCAATGTCCACATCCCAAATCCATGTTCTTCAATATCCATGCCTCAAATCCATGCCCTGGGATGTCCATGTCCCAGTTTTGTGTCTCTCCATGTCCCAAATCCATGTCCTTCAATATCTGTATCCCAAATCCGTGTCCTGGAATGTCCATGTCCCAAAGCTGTCCTGGAATGTCCACATCCCAAATCTGTGTCCTGGAATGGGTTCCAACAAAGGTGGGACCAGAGGATGTTCCTGAGGTTTTCCTGCTCTTGGAGCTTGTCCAGCCTGAAAAAACTTGGCCTTTCTCACCCTCCAGCCCCTCAAGAGCAAAACTCACCCAACAGCATCTTCTGGAAGCTCTGCAGTGCTGGAACCATTCAGGGAGAATTTCAGAATTCTGACCCCAGGAGAGCTCTGCTCCTGACCTGGGGACAGAGAAACTCCAAACTGGGATGGCAGAACTGGGGCCAAGGGTGTGCAGAGTGACCAGGAGTGTGTGACACCACAGGGGGAGCTCAGGGTTTAAGGGTTTAGGATATTTAGGATATTCAGCAATAAATACAAAGCAAGGTGGAGGGTTTAGGGTGGAGGTTTTGTCCCTCTTCTTCACCTTCTTCTCCATGGGTTTGGGTGATTTTTTGTGATTGGATTGTGTGCCATGGGTGGTTGGTTGCTACATTAAAAGTAAAATTAATTTAGGTGTCATTTCTTAATTGGACAATTTATCCTTAAAATACCTTGTAGAGAGAGATGGGGCTCCATTTTCAGTTGGGGCTCCATTTTCAGTTGGGGCTCCATTTTCAGTTTGTTAGCTTGAAGTGCTGCAGAACTCACAATTTGTAACATAGATAAGAACCAATGAACCACATAAGAACCAAAACCATTGATAAGAACCAAATAAACCAAATCTGAGTCCCAAGCAGAAATTCCCTCTCACACATTTAATCCCAACTGTGGAAAAAGAAGATAAAACCTCAACACTCCAGCTCCCACCAGAGCTGCTCCTGAGCCTTCCAGACACATCAGCCTCACCTGCAGAGGCAGAATCCCAACCCTGGCTGATTTCCATCAGAATCCCAAAAAAAAAAAGCAGGAAAAAGGAGCCAAAAGCATCTCCCAAGGCCACAGACTGCGAGCCCAGGAAATGTGGAAGGCATTAAGGGCTCACTTTCCCTGGGCAGAGAGGGAACATGGACCTACAACCAACAGCCTGGAGGCATTTCAGCAGCTCCAGCTCCACAGGAGCTTCTCTTGATGATGATTCTTTCAGCCCATGGGGAACCAGCGGGGCCAGGAAGCCGTAAATTCAGCTTAAAAGGGAGAAAAGCAAATAAATGCTCCAAGAGGGGGGGAAAATGGGAATTACTGGAGGCTTCCAAAGGCTTGTTTGTTTGTGATAAAGCTCAGCTGTACACAAGCTGTCCCGGGCTGGTGACATTTCCCTGCAGTGGCACCACGAGCAAGGGGGTCTGTCAGCATTTGATCAGCAGCAACTGCTCCCAGGGCTTGATGAGGCACAAAAAGCTCCTTTTTCCTCGGGAGGGGAAGGCTCTGAGTCACAGCAAATTATTGGGATTTGAAAAACCACATCACACAAAGAGGGGTTTGGGGTTGGGGAGAGGACGTGGCACCCAAAATCTGCAGTTCTCAGAGGGGAAATGGCTCCCCCAAAAAACTTTTCAGGAACAAAGTGGGGAGTGCCAGCGTGGATATTAAGGTTCCATAGGGCAGGAATTGATAAAATGAGGGAAATAATCCAATTAGCCAACAGCAAACTCCTCCTGTGTCCATATTTCTATATAAAATAAAAGCAGAAAATTAAACCCTAAGGACTCCAAGGTGGGCAGAGCTTTGCAGAGGAAATCCCTGGAGAGGAGGAAGATGGGATTAGGGAATAAAGGCAGAGGCTGCCTGCAGTGCTGTCCAGTCCTTGGCCACAACCCCACAGGAAATTCAGGACTCAGCCCCCAGGGCTGGGGACACCCGGGAGAACTCCTGGATTTCTGAGGTTTCCAAAAAACAGGGGAGAGGCAGAGCCAGGGCTGGGCCACGTGCACCCCCATAAATCCCATCATCCCTCCCTGGGGGATGGAATTTTATTGTCCCAGCCTCCCAGGAGGGGATAAAGCCACATTCCAGGACAGTGATCTCACACAGAGCTCAGGGCAGGGACAGGAGGCTCCCAAAACCTTCACCAGGGTCACCCCAAAACTTCCCACCCCGAGCCCTTCACCCCTGGTGGGGCTGGGATGGAATTCCCAAATTTGCTGTAGCTGCCCCTGATCCCTGGGAATGTCCAAGGCCAGGCTGGATCCACCTGGGATGGTGGGAGGTGGGAATGGGATGGGATTTAGGATCCTTCCAAACCAAGCAAAAGTTGTTGGGTGGGTAGGTGGATAATAATAATAATGATATTACATATTACAGAAATTAATATATATGTAATATAATACCATAAAATAAAAAATAAATAGTTCTAGTGGTAAAATAAGCCATCCCAGGATTCTGGAGCCATGGGCTCCTTGGGATGTGGTGATTTCACAGAGCCATGGAATGGTTTGGGTGGAAGGGACCTTAAATTCCACCCAGAGCCACCCCATCCATGGCAGGGACAATTCCCAGTATCCCAGGGGGATCCAGCCTGGCCTTGGACACTCCAGGGATCCAGGGGCAGCCACAGCAAATCTGGGAATTCCAGCCCAGGCAGGAATTCCTTCCCAAGATCCCAGCCCAATCTCCCCTTTCCCAGTGGAGCCATTCCCTGTGTCCTTGTCCCCAATTCCAGCTCTCCTGGAGCCCCTGCAGGGACTCTGAGCATCCCCTGGAATTTTCCCTTCTCCCAGCCTGGCTCCAGAATCCTGGCAGCATTTCCATGACCTCCCCCAGACTCATTCCAACAGTTCCAGTTCATATTTTTCACCCCAGGCTCCAAACAGACCCCAGGCTGCTCCAACCTTCCAGGTCTCCCAGCTCCTGAAGCCCAAGCAGCAGCTCCTCTCCCTGTCCAGTTTTCCAGCCAATTCTCCACATGTGCATCATCCCTGGCCCCACAGGAGCTCCCACCCCAAAAAAGATCTGCAGTAGCTGCAAACCCCAAACCCTCCCAGCTGCAGCTGCTGGAAATGCTCCTCCACAACCCCTGCAACAGGACATGTAAAAAACTCCCTTTTATGAGGCCAGTGCCCCTCTGTGAAACAGCCAAGCTGGGCACAGGTGGCTGATAAAAGTGAACTTTAACAGCCACACTTGCAAAAGAAATTTATAAGAGTTGAGCAAAGCTGGCAGCCCTTTAATTGCATGTCAAATATTGGGCTGGGAGAATTAAACCAGATCCCTGCAGGCTGTGCCAAGTGCTTCCAGATATTCCATGTCGGGAGTGGCTCCATGGTTAACAAGGGGTTAAAACTCAGCCTCTGAGGCCAGGCAAGTTTGAAGGCAATGCCACCAAGCCTGAAGGAAAGCAGAGAAGGTTCCTGCCAGCTTTGTTCCAAATAAAAGGTGATTAAAAACAGCCCCAGCCTCTGTTAACAGAGCAGGAGACGTTCACAAAGCAGCTGAACTTGTAAATAAATGGAATTAATACCCAGCAAATGCTTTTGATCCACAGGACATGAAATTCCCTTTCCCTGCAGATCTGCTCATTAATGGTTCCACTTGTGTCACCCAGCAGAGAAAGGAAAACCCTGCAGGTCACAAAGAATCCCCAGTGTTCCCAGTGCCAGGGGATTTCTGCCCACAAAGAATCTTCAGTTCTTCCAGTGGATTCCTGGTCACAGAGATATTTCCAGTTTTTCCAGTTCCAGTGGATTTCTGGTCACAAAGAGATCTCCAGTTCTTCCAGTGGATCTGTCACAAAGATATTTCCAGTTCTCCTGTGCCAGTGGATTTCTGGTCACAAAGAAATTTCCAATTTTTCCAGTTCTTCCAGTGGATTCCTGGTCACAATGAAATTTCCAATTTTTCCAGTTCTTCCAGTGGATTCCTGGTCACAAAGAAATTTCCAATTTTTCCAGTTCTTCCAATGGATCTCTGGTCACAGAGAACTCCAGTTGTCTCATGCCAGTGGATTTCTGCTCACAAAGAGATCTCCAGTTCTTCCAGTGTATTTCTGGTCACAAAGGTATTTCCAGTTTTTCCAGTACCAGTGGATTTCTGGTCACAAAAAAATCTCCAGTTCTTCCAGTAGATTTCTAGTCATAAAGAGATTTCCAATTTTTCCAGTGCCAGTGGATCTCTAGTTACAAAGAGATCTCCAGTTATTTTGTGCCAGTGGATTTCTGGTCACAAAGAAATTTCTAATTTTTCCAGTGCCAGTGGATTTCTGGTCACAAAGAATCTCCAGTTTCTCCAGTTCTTCTGGTGGATTTCTTGTCAAAAAGAGATCTCCAGGTTCTCCAGTGTATCTCTGACCAAAAAAAGATCTCCAATTTTTTCAGTGGATTTCTGGTCACAAAGAGATCTCCAGTTCTCTTATGCCAGTAGATTTCTGGTCACAAAGAAATTTCCAATTTTTCCAGTGTCAGTGCATTTCTGGTCACAGAGATCTCCAGTTCTCCCAGTGGGTTTCTGGAAATCCCAGCAGCAGCAGGAAGAGGACACTGAGGGAATTCTCCACTCAGAGGCAGCTGAGGCCCTGGAATGAATTCCCCCAAAATCTGTGGCTGCTCCATCCCTGGAGGTGTCCCTGCCCATGGAATGGGATGGTCTTGAAGGCTCTTTCCAACCCACAGCATCCAGAATTCTGGGATTCCTCTCAGCAAACCCTCACAGAAATTAATTAAATACTAATTAAATATTAAACACTGAAATTTGAAATATTTCATTGAGATATGAAGTATTAAAAAAATATATATATCCCAAAGTACCAATAAATTCAGTCAGCACTGGGTGCAGAGAGAAGAACTCATCCATTCTGGGAGGGATTTCCACTCACAAGCCAAGGAACCAAACCACAGAGGTGGAAAATTCATCCCAGGCTGTCCCACTTCTCCATCAGCAACTCCTAGTGGGGATGAAGGCAGGGATGGATTTTCCAAGTTTTAGCAAAATGTGGATGGAAAGGAAAGATGGAAGCTGCAAAGAGGCAAAGCAGAATAAAAGGAGAGGAAAAAAAATAATCTGGATTATGTTGGGAAAAGTGGAAGAGAGGAGAGAGGAAGGATCCAGGAGATGTGAAACTTCATGGACACATCAGCCAGTGGAGAA
Organism: Erithacus rubecula; assembly: GCF_903797595.1. Lineage (NCBI taxonomy): Eukaryota > Metazoa > Chordata > Aves > Passeriformes > Muscicapidae > Erithacus > Erithacus rubecula. The sequence goes on along the minus strand of NW_027635538.1, from coordinate 796,557 downwards.
AGGGATGTTTGTCCAGAGGGCAAATTAACAGGAGGGAGAAATTATCAGAGCAATAAATATCATGGAATCATGGAATGGGTTGGGTGGGAAAGGATCTTCAAAATGATCCAGAGTCACCCCATCCATGGCAGGGACACCTCAACTGTCCCAGGGGATCCAGCCTGGCCTGGGACACTGCCAGGGATCCACAGCAAATCTGGGAATCCCAGCCCAGGCAGGAATTCCTTCCCAAGATCCCAGCCCAATCTCCCCTTTCCCAGTGGAGCCATTCCCTGTGTCCTTGTCCCCAATTCCAGCTCTCCTGGAGCCCCTGCAGGGACTCTGAGCATCCCCTGGAATTTTCCCTTCTCCAGGGAACATTCCCAGCTCTCCCAGTCTGGCTCCAGAATCCTGGAATGGTTTGTGTTGGGAGGGATCTTAAATCCCATTCCCACCCCATCCATGCAGGGACACCTCAACTGTCCCAGGGGATCCAGCCTGGCCTGGGACACTCCAGGGATCCACAGCAAATCTGGGAATCCCAGCCCAGGCAGGAATTCCATCCCAAATCCTCATGGAAGGTTCCATTCCTGTTCCACAGCCCAGCTCAGACACCCCCAAAGCAGCTCAGGGGTGAAATCTGCTCCTTCCTTTGCTCAGAGCAGGATTTCCCAAACCTCTGGAGATGTTCTCCTGAAGGAGGAGGCCACACCCAGAGCTCAGGATCCCCAGGACAAGGTGACAATCCCCAAACACTCAGCACTGCTCTGGGAAGTGTTTGCACCCTGACACCCAGTGCCAAGAGGGAACAGCTTCCCAAGGGATTCCCACTGAAAACATGGAAAAAAAACCCCAGTTCTGGAGCAGAGGATGCTCCAAGAGAAAAGCTCTGCTTGTTTTTAACAAAGGGAGAGCTGGGCAGGGGGATGGGGAGCAGTGGGGAACGGCTGGAAATGGAATTTTACCTGCACAGGGAAGCTCAAATCCCTCCTGGATTCCTCCAGGCACATCCTGCTCCCTCTTGCCCCCACACAGGAGCAGCTCCAGGTGAGGCTCTGGAGTCCTTGGCACAGGAATGGGATCTCAGGGCCCTTCCCACCCAAACCCACAGCTGGGGGACACCAGGAATGCTCCCAAAACCTCCTGAGATTTCCCCACATCTCCAGAGTCCCAGGGCAGGAGCAGTGCCCAGCTGGAGAGATCAAACCCCTCCAGTGTCACCAAAACCACCCCTGGAATTTTTAAGAGGAAAACAAACAACCAAAAAAAGTCCATTTGAAAGGTTTCTGAGCAGCCACATCACAATGGGCTGTGGAATTTATCATCCTGATAAATCCAGCAGCATCCTGATCCCATTCCCAGGGATTTCTGAAGTGATTCCATCCCTCAGCTCCTCCACACCAAAACCAGGCACAAATTGAGTTTATTGTGGGGTCACAACAGCCCCAGAGCCCCTGATGCTCCTGGGAGCAACTTCCCAGCCCCAAAATACAAACCAGGAGAAATCACAGTGCCCAACTCAAAAATCCCAGCCCAGGATAAAGGACAGGAGGTTCACAGCTCCTCTTCCCCAGCTAAAATCCCAAAAACACAACAGCAATTCCTGATGGCTCAAAAGAAGGAGCATGGCTCCACCTGGCATTAATTATTAATCATTAATTATTATTAATTCTGTCACAGGGGTTGGCAGATGCCCAAGGCCAGGCTGGATTTGGTTTGGAGCTCCCTGGGATGTTGAATTTCTCTCTGCTCACAGCACAAGGATGGAGCTGGATGATCTTTAAGGATCCAACCCAAACCATTCCATGATTGGAAAATAAAGGATTTATTTAGAACATCTCTGGATTTTAAGACTTTTTAAAGGTCTAAAAGGCAACCATGGGAAAAGCTGGAGTTAAACTCTGGATTTTCTGGTGCAGCCTTGCCCAGGGAATGTGGATCCACTGCTGGGATCCCTCAGCCCTTCCTCACCCAGATGCTGAAATAAGAAAGGTCATGATTGAGCAGTTTCATTTCTGATGTCACAAAAGGGATTGAGAGGGATGCCCATTTATTCATGACCTTCCTATGGAGTATAAATTTCCAGGCAGATTTAAAGGCACAGAATTCCAGTTAAATAAACTGTGAAACTTCCCAGAAGGCCAGGAAATGGGGAATAAAAAGCTCCTTTATGCCAATAAGCACATTTGCATTGAGTTCTATGGTGTGGGAGGGAGCAGAACCTGCTCTGATCTGCACAGAGCCCAGATGTGTCCTGCACCTCCAGATGTTCCTGGTGCCTCTGGCTGCTTTTCCCACCCATGAACATTTAACCTCGAGCTCCTGGCCTGGTATCTCACCCCAAAAACCCTTCCCAGGTCTCAGATCATTCCCATCTCCTCCTGTTCTTTTTCCTGTAGTTTATCCCATCCCATTATCCCATCCCTGGTACCATTTGGGGTGTCCAAAGTATGGGCAGGGGGTGACAGACCTCACTAAATGTCACCTCTGGGATTTGTCACACCTCATGCCCAGAGCCCAGGGAGTGAAGAAAACCCAAATTTCACAGGTTGGACTCAGAATTTTCAGGTCCTGGAGAGTGATGGGAGTGGAGGCTCCAGCTCAGGGCAGAGACCTGGGGAGGTTAAAAATCTTCCAGATCAAACACCAGTGGCAAGAGATGGATCCCCTGCCCAACACTCTGAAAATAACACATTTTGGGGCCAAGGCTTAATGAAAAAATAGCAGGGGCTTCCAGCGGCCGTTGAGGTTTTCATCCAGCACAAAACACAGAAATCTCCTCCTGGTTTTTGACTCCAGGAGGTGAAACAGAGGATGCTGAGGGCAGAATTCCTGCTCTTCAGGGGGAAGGGGATGGGTGTGAACAGCTCCTAAATCCTGAGAGCAGCTAAACCAAGGCACTGCAGTGACACTGATCATCATTTCTCCATCCCAAAATCCTGCAAGCCCAGGTCCCTCCTCATCTCTGCAGCCCCAAGGATGCATTTCCTCTCCTAAGACTTTAATACCCCAAGCAGACGAGCAGCAGGAGCCAAGATTAAGAAGGTCTCCTTCCTAAATTCGACTGGAAAATCCAATTCCTGCTCCCCAGAGCTGCCCAGGAGCAGAAACCCCCATCCCATTATCCCCACCCCACGTGGAAATCCTCCCAGCCAGCACAGTGACCTTTCCTGCTGCATCCCAGCCTGGAAAAATCCCAGTTTTTAATAACCAGCCTTCTTTTGACTTGTTAAGGCAAACCCCCAGATGGGAGCTGGAAGCAGCAGGAAGTTCAGCTCTGGAAGTGCCAGGACAGGATAAACCCCAGTCCTGGCACAGGGACAAACCCCAGCCAGGGCTCTGTGACCTCTGGAATGGTGACACCCAGCACAGGGACATTCCCTGTCCAGGATCCAGCTGAGCCCAAACCATCCCAGAGCTCAGAAAAGTCAGGGATGAGGAGGAGGATAATTGGGAACACGACCCAAAGTGTGTTTTTGGAACGCTGCTCCAGGCCATCCAAAGGCCACCAGGCAGTGTCTGGAGCCTGGGACGTGTCCCTGTGTCCCCTGCAGAGCTGGGAAGAGCTCCTGTGGCTCTGGAAATAGGGAAATGTGGTTGTGTTTAAGCAGAGCCCAGGGAGGGCCAGGATTTCCCAACAATGCTGGAATCACCTCGTGCCACGTACCAGAGATCCCAGCCCTGCCAGGGAACTGCTCCAAGTGGCTGGTGCTGCACAGGCTGGCACAGCCACCCCAGGGGACAGCTGGGGCTGCTGGGCTGGGATGGATCCCTGAACACAGGGGGAGGTGTTCCTGCTGGGAATGGGGATGGGAGCAGAGCAGCTCCTGGCACGGGGTTTGTCTGGGAAAGCTTCACACCCTGAGGGCTCTGCTGCCCTTCCCAGCCCTCAAACCCATCCCCTTCCCAATTCCCACTGGATCAGCTGGTCCCAGTTCATCCTGGATCAACCTGCCCCAAATTCCTACAGGACTAACCTGTCCCAAATTCTGCAGGATCAACCTGTCCCAATTCCTATGGGATCAACCTGCCCCAAATCCCTGCTGGATCAACCTGTCCCAATTCCCACTGGATCAACCTGTCCAAATTCCCATTTGATCAACCTGTCCAAATTCCCATTTGATCAATCTGTCCCAATTCCCATTGGGATCAACCTGTCCCAAATTCCTGCTGGATCAACCTGTCCCAATTCCTACAGGATCAGCCTTTTCCAACTGCCCCTGGGCCAACCTGTCCAAATTTCCATTGGATCAACTTGTCCCAATTCATTCTGGATCAAACTGCCCCAATTCCCATTGGGATCAGCCTGTCCAAATTCCCATTGGGATCAGCCTGTCCAAATTCCCATTGGATCATCCTGCCCCAAATTCATCCTGCATCATCCTGCCCCAAATTAATCCTGGATCAACCTGTCCCAAATTCATCCTGGATCATCCTGCCCCAAATTCATCCTGTATCATCCTGCCCCAAATTCATCCTGGATCAACCTGTCCCAAATTCATCCTGGATCATCCTGCCCCAAATTCATCCTGGATCAACCTGCCCCAAATTAATCCTGGATCAACCTGCCCCAAATTCATCCTGGATCATCCTGCCCCAAATTCATCCTGTATCATCCTGTCCCAAATTCCCCCAGGATGCTCCTGTCCCACCCCAGCTCCCCACCCAGCCCAGCCCATCCCTGCCACTGATCCCAGTGATTCCCATACACAGCCCAGCCTTTCCTGCCCCTCTGGAGGGGCAGCTCTGCCATTTCTGGCTGTGCCCAGCCTGGATCCATGGCTGCCTTTGGGCTGCCTTGGTTTTGGCCCCTGACTCTCAGCAGCTCCATCCCCAGTGGCTCCTCCACATGCCCAGCACATTCCAGCCTGGAAAGGGATAATAAAGGCCAGCCCGGATATCAGCACGTGTTAATGGGATGTAATTCAGGCCTGGAGCTCAGAGCCCTGTAAAAAAAGCCTCACCAAAACCCAAACACACACAGGCAGGTTCACAGGGCCAAAGTCCAAGTGGAGTTCAAGTGTGTGCAGCTCCTTTCATCCGCTCCAGGCCCCGGAATTAACAGGGAGATCTGGAATTCCCCCGGAATTTGGGTAATAAAGCTCAGATTGGGATCTAACCCAGCAGGGAAGGAGGGCAGGGATGGGGATGGGGAGCACTGAGGATTCTCTGTGAGCGAGCCCATCCCAGGAGGAGCTGGCCAGATCCTCCTGATTATCACAAAATGAAATGTTCAGCCCTTGTCAGCGGCAGCCTCGTGTTTGTAATGTTACAAAAACCCCATTTCCTCTCCCCACTGCAGCCAGGCCTCCTCTGTTCCCCCTGGTGAAATCAAACAATTTGAAAGGAATTTATATGATCCTAATTTAAACCCAATGTGGGGAGCTGCCAATCCCTGACTCGCTGGGATTCCTGCCAGATCTGATCCACATCCCGGACAGGGAGAGCACCCAGAACTCCCAGACACCTTACTGGGAATACTGGGAGGGACACCCTGCCCAGAGGGACCCCCCAAGCTCCAGCTGCTCCCCCTGCTCCAATTCCAGCATCGCCCCAAATCGGCTTTTCCAGGGAAAGTGGCACATGGAGCTCCCTCCCCAATAGCTGCTCACAAAAACCCTCCTGAAATCTGCACATCAATCCCAGAAATCCGCAGAACGTTGGGAATTGGAGGAGTTGGAAGATGCCAAATTTGCTCCAACTCCAACCTCCAAAACACCCAGGAACAACCAGGGAAGGAACAACCATTCCTTCCAAACTCCATCACTGTTTTAGCTTGCAAAAGCAGAATTCCATGGAATGAAGGAACCTCCACCTCCTCCCAAAACTCCCAGGAATAGCCAGAAAAGAAACATCCATTCCTCAGTAACAGAACCCCAAACTCCATCGGTGTTTCAGCTCAGAAATGCAGAATTCCATGGAATGAATGATCCAACTGCTCCCAAAACTCCCAAGAACAACCAGGGAAGGAACAACCATTCCTTCCAAACTCCATCCGTGTTTTGGCTCGGAAATGCAGAATTCCATGGAATGAACAATCCAACTCCTTCCAAACTCTCCATTGCTCACCCATTAACAGAACCCCAAACTCCATCAGTGTTTTAGCTCAGAAAAGCAGAATTCCATGGAATGAACAATCCAACTCCTGCCAGAACTCTCCATTGCTCACCCATTAACAGAACCCCAAACTTCACCAGTGTTTTAGCTCAGAACAGCAGAGCTCCAGGGCCAGCCCAGGTGTGCCTGCCCAGGTGTGTCTGCCCAGGTGTGCCATCCCATGTGTACCTGCCCAGGTGTGCCTGCCCAGGTGTCCCTGTCCAGGTGTCCCTCCCCAGGTGTCCCTGCCCAGGTGCCCCTCCCCAGGTGTCCCTCCCCAGGTGCCCCTCCCCAGGTGCCCCTCCCCAGGTGTCCCTCCCCAGGTGCCCCTCCCCAGGTGTCCCTCCCCAGGTGCCCCTCCCCAGGTGCCCCTCCCCAGGTGTCCCTCCCCAGGTGCCCCTCCCCAGGTGTCCCTCCCCTGGTGTCCCTCCCCAGGTGTCCCCGCCCAGGTGTCCCTGTCCAGGTGTCCCTCCCCAGGTGTCCCTCCCCAGGTGCCCCTCCCCAGGTGTCCCTCCCCAGGTGCCCCTCCCCAGGTGTGTCTGCCCAGGTGTCCCTCCCCAGGTGCCCCTCCCCAGGTGCCCCTCCCAGGTGCCCCTCCCCAGGTGTCCTCCCCAGGTGCCCCTCCCAGGTGTCCCTCCCCAGGTGCCCCTCCCCAGGTGAGCCAGCCCAGGTGCCCCTCTCCCCAGGTGTCCCTGCCCAGGTGTCCCTGCCCAGGTGTCCCTGCCCAGGTGCCCCTCCCCAGGTGCCCCTCCCCAGGTGTCCCTCCCCAGGTGCCCCTGCCCAGGTGTCCCTCCCCAGGTGCCCCTCCCCAGGTGTCCCTCCCCAGGTGCCCCTGCCCAGGTGCCCCTCCCCAGGTGTCCCTGCCCAGGTGTCCCTCCCCAGGTGCCCCTCCCCAGGTGTCCCTGCCCAGGTGTCCCTGCCCAGGTGTCCCTCCCCAGGTGTCCCTGCCCAGGTGCCCCACCTGCCGCACGGCAGTCTGCCCGATGCGCTCCGAGTGCTTGCGGATGCTCTCCAGGAAATCCTTGAGGTCGGACATGGAGAGCTCCTGGATCTCGCGCCGCAGCCGCGGGATGTTCTCCACCATGGCCTGGCAGAAGCGGTAGTGGCTCACCTGGGGCAGGAATGTTTGCTCCAGGTGCTCCAGGGTCTTCAGGGCTGGGTAGTGCCTGAAGGAGAGGGGGGGGGAAATAAAAAAAAAAAAATCACAAAAATTTGGGGTTGGACAAGACCTTCAAATCGTGGAGTTCAATCCAGTCTGTAAATCAAATCTGAATTTTTCAGAGAGAAATTAAGACTGTGGGGACTGAATGAACTTGGTGTAGCAATACTAAACAAACTTAGGTCACAGTGGAAATGCCTGAACAAATCCAGGCCTTGCTCTGCATTGTGTCCACCAGCCAAATGATATTTAGCTGCTTTTCTCCATGTTTCACTGCCTAGTTGGAGTCAGTGAGTCAGGAGTATCTCTAAATTCTTCAGAGAGAAATCAGAGTGCAGGGATTGAATTCAAGCCTTTGGATGGATTGAAGTCTATTAAGCCACTCACACTTAAAGTAGATATTTAAGTAAGTTAGTAAGATTTAGGGTGAGTTTTAATGCTTTTAGTAAGTAAAAAGTTTAGATTCCAGAGTAGCAGTGAGTGTTCTGGTGAAGGCTGAAACACACTGATATCTGCAGTGGAGGCTCCAGGCCCACAGCTGTAGACAGGATTTAGACATAATAGAGTTATGGTAAGAATATTGCTGACATTTCTTAGATAGAACACAACAGAGTGTATGTGCAGTGTTACACATAACCTGCTGTGCTAAGAAACTGGGATTCTAGTAGGTTAAGGAGTGGTGGTCTGAGTTTGTGTCTTAGCTTGTTGGAAAAATCCTGTCTAACAGTGTGGATTGGGAGAGTTGGTGCTTTTGGCCATTCTGCTTTTAGCATTCCAGGATCTGATCCCTTTTTCTGCTCCTAAATTCCATAAAAAAACCCACTTCCCACCCAAAGAATTTTTTATTTAAGTCTGGATGCAAATCCCAGATCCGACAGATCCATTTTCCACCACAGCCATTGTACCCACAACCTTCTCCACGTTGGAACAACTCCCATCCCCATCCTAAAATGGATGGATCCATTTGATCCTAAAATCAATTATTTCATACATTTAAAAAAGCAGGAATCCCAGGGATAAAGAATTCCTCATTATTTTTGGTCACACCCAATCCAATTTGATCCTCCTTTGCTGCATAAAAGCAAATTTCAGATGTCAAACGGGAAATTGAGCTGGGAAATTCATTTTTCTCAAATGCCCTCCCATCTTTTCCCTTTGGAAAGTGGGAATCCACAGGATTTGCCATTCCCTGGGATATGGAACCACCCAAGAGTCAAGATCATTCTCCTGTTCTGAGCACAACTCTGGTCAAAAGGAAAAAATAATTAAAAAGGAACCACTCAGGAAGCATTAAGACCATTTAATAACATAATAAAATCATATGTAAAGAATATTAATATATTTTAGATACATATTTAGTATTTGGTTCTATTCTTATATATTTAAAAATAAATAATTATTTCTTTATATGTTAAAAGGAACGACCCAGGAAACATTAACAGGGTTTAATAAGATAAAAAAATAATATGTAATTAATATTCATATACTTAATATGCATATATTATTTATTCACTGATTGATTGTATTATTATATATAAAAAAAATATTTATTTATGTGTTAATATATGTTTATATGTTAAAAGGAGCCACCCAGGAAGAATTAAGAGGGTTTAAAAACATTACAAATTAATATATAATTAATATTTATATATTTTATATCTATTATTTATTGATTATTATTAAATAATTTTAAGTATATCTTTGTTGTATTATTGTAGATTTAAAGTTAAATAATTATTTCTTTACAAATGATAAGTATTATAAACAATATACAATAAATATTTATATATTTATTATATAATATTTGGATAATATTTGGTTGTATTATTATATATTTAAAATTCAAAATTTTTTCTTTACATATTAATAATCATTACAAACAATATAATAAATATTTATATATTTATATATAATCTATCATTTACTTAATATTTTGTTGTATTATTATATATTTTAAAGTATCTCTTTATATATTAATAATTACCATAAATAACAATATTTATTATACACTAAAATAAAAAGATTTATGATCAACAAATCTCATGTCAATCACTTTGAGGGGGAATTAAGGGAATTTTATCTGACACATCCATGGAAAATCCTGAGTAATTCCAGCTGGAATTTTGGGGGATAAATTGTCTTTGGTCCTAAAAAACAAATGAACATCACTGAAAAACCCTGACATTTATACTCCCACAGAAAAGCAGCCAAAACCCAGGAAATTACACCTGGAAATGCTGGTTTTGAACTGCTGAGATTCTCATTAAATGACCCAGCACCAAACACTCCTTGGCCTCCCCACAAAACCCCAGCTCAGGCCAAATTTACCTCTTGGATTTCATCTGCTCCCGCAGCTTGCTGTACATCTCCAGCACTGGGAAAAGACAAAACAGCAGCTCTGAGACAGGAGCACCCGGCTGGGAACCCAAACAGCTCCCAAAAGGAGGCAAAAAATGGGGAATGTTGTGGCTGCTCACCAGGGAGGCACAGGGTGAGCTTGTCCACCGTGGCTGAGATGTTCCTCTGCTGCAGCCGGCACTGCCGCAGCTCCTCCATGGCCAGGAGCAGCTGGGGAAGGGAAAAACTCCTTCAGGATCAGCAACAGCCCCAGTGCCCCCCTGGCTGGGGCTGCAGGGCAGGGTGTGCCAGCAATGTGTGTTCTGTCCCATCTGGGTGTGGCAGTGCCCCTGATCTCCTGGCACACATTCTCTGCTCATGGGCATCTTTAAACCAGCTGGGCAATCATCTTTATCTTCCACAGCCCATCCTCCCTCCAGCAGATATCTCCTGTTACTGGCTCAGGTGTTAAAAACCAGCTGGGGCAGTCATCTTTACCTTTCCATGACCCACCCTTCACCCAGCAGGTATCACCTGTTAATGGGCCATTGTTAAAAACTGGGTGTGGCAGTGACTCTTATCCCTGTGGGGATATCTCCTGTTAATGGGCCATTGTTAAAAACCAGCTGGGCAATCATCTTTATCTTCCACAGCCCATCCTCCCTCCAGCAGATATCTCCTGTTCATGGCCACTGAGTCCCAGGGCATGGCTGATAAAATTCCATCATCCCACTGGGAGATGCTCCAGCCAGGGCAGGAGCCAAGCCTTTCCTACCCAGAGAAAAACTGACATTTGGAACACCAGAGCAGCCTTTCCACTGGATCCCAGAGGAAAGCCAGACCCTTGCACATCATCCCTGGAGCTTCAGAGGAAACTGCCCCTTCTCCAGGAGCACTGCTCCAGCTGAGCCACATCTGCCCCTGCAGGAGGATGCAGCACCATGGAATGGGACTGTGCCACCACCCTGACTGACTGACTGTGCCAGCTTGGATTCTGGCTCTGGCAGGGCTGGGAATTATTCAGTGTTCAGGCTCCAAGAAAAAATGTTGAGAATGTGCAAAAAGCAAAATCAAGGAGACAGGGACAGGTTGGAAAGGGAATGCTCACATCCCAAAACTAAAAGAGATTATTCAGGGCTCAGATTCCAGGAGAAAACCTGGGGATGAGGACAAGGGAAAAACAAGGATACAAGGAGGGAATTGTCACTTCCTAAAATCCAGGGATTTTTCAGGGCTGAGGCTCCAGGAGAAATCCTGGGTTGTGGAAAATGGCAAAAGAGGGATCCAAGGGCAGGGAATTGTCCCTCCCAGGACAGCCAGGCTGGAATTCCAGCTCTGCATCCATCACTCACCTCTTTCCCTTCGTTCTGCAGCTTCCGGTTGGTGTCGGTCACTTGGTTCTGTGGGAATATTGGGAAAAGCACATCCCATAAATCAGGACAGTGCTCTTCCCACCAAAATAAACTGGCCATAAACACCATCCCTCCCCACAGCTCCCATCCCATGGAAAAGTGTTTATGGCTGATTTAACAGCCACTGCCACCGGGGGACAAACCCAGGGATTTTCCTCTTTGCCACTGGAGAAAAGGGGAAGGAATTAACAGGAGTTCGTTCAGAGGCAGGGAAGCCTCAAAATGCTGGAGAGTTTTCATGGATCCAGTTTGGAAAAATGCAGTTTTCACCTCAGTGAGGAAGGAATTAATTCTCTTCCGCCATCACCAAATAAATTCCATTTAGGTTTTAGCTCTTTCATATCCCAGCAGGAAAGGATTCTTTACCAGGAGCTTTCCCTAGAAATGATTATTTATATTTACAGAAATCCTTATCAAACTTCCTTTAGGATCTTCATCTCCCTCTGGATGGATCCTGCCTGGTTTAAGATTATTTTTATATATCTGGGATAAAAAAATCTCCTTTTTTTCTTTTTTTTTTTCTGGATTATCCCACCAAGTTGGGGCTCAGAGCTGGAAAATTTCCCACTTGGTACACCTGGGGTGGGAAGAGCCCAGTAGAACCCAAAAGAGAAGAAAGGGGATTTTGGGGCTCATCAGGATGGAAAATCAGGAGTTCTCCCATTATTCAGCCAATGAATGGGAAGAGGAGTTTGGGAATTCTCCTGAATTTAGGGAGGGGAAGGTTGGAAACCCTGGAACACCTGGAAAAACCAACAGAAACCTCCAAGGCAACATTCCCAGCTCCACACCTCCAGCAATTCAGCCAATTCCAAGGAATTCCAACAGGACACCTCAGGGTTCTGAGATTCCCAGACCATAAAACCCCATTTTTCCTCCCAGAATCTCCTTCTGCAGCTCCTAGAGCTGGAAATGTTCAATTTTATGCAATTTCCCTGTGAAAGGTTTGGGGTCTCCCCACTGTGGGAGCTGCTGCTGCATTCCTGCTCCACCTTAGGAACAAAAATTTGTTCCCTGTTTTCCAGAGTTCTGCTCCTTCTGGAAGCAAAACCTTTCCCAGAGCTTGGAGAATACCAGGAGCTGGGACAGAGCCCTCAAAGGACTTCCAGGAGTGGGAGATCTCACAAATCCACCCTGGAGCTTTGCTTCCCTTGGTATAATTATGGAAAAGAGGAATTTTTAATGAATTTCATCCCAGGGAAGGAACAACAAGTGGGTTTCTTCCATTCTCCAGCAGGATGGGGATGGAGGAGCAGGAGGAGGAACAGGAGGAGCTGCAAGGGGGATTGGGAAGGTAAAATCCATCCTGGAGCAGAAATCCAGCAGGGAACAGCTGAGGGAGCTGGGAAGGGAATCCCTGAGGGAAATGGGAAGGGAATGGAGAATTCCTGAGGGAAATGGGAAGGGAATGGAGAATTCCTGAGGGAAATGGGAAGGGAATGGAGAATCCCTGAGGGAAATGGGAAGGGAATGGAGAATTCCTGAGGGAAATGGGAAGGGAATGGAGAATCCCTGAGGGAAATGGGAAGGGAATGGAGAATTCCTGAGGAGCTGGGAAGGGGCTCAGCTGGATCAAAGGAGGCTCAGGGACCTTGTGGCTCTGCACAGCTCCCTGCCAGGAGGGGACACTGGGGGGATTTGGGGACAGGAGGAGAGGGAATGAGGATGGAAATTGGGGAATTTCCCCATGGAAGGAGCTTCCCAGTGGAGCCTCCATCCCTGGAAGGGTTCAAGCCCTGTGGATGTGGTTCCCAAAACCATGTGAGGATGTGGCTCATTGGGAACACTCTGCTGGCTGAACTTAAAAATCTTCAACAACTTTTCCAACTTCACAACTCCAGGACCCCACAATCCCCATAGTTTTTGAGCTCACCAGGTCAGACTGAAGGGGAACTTGGGATTTATCCACATTATACAGATCCAGGATCCATTTCTTTTCCCTACTGGAAAAGATTCTGGGCAATCACAATTTTCCCCCTGGTCCAGCTCCCACCATCCAACTCCCTGCAATTCCCAGCCTTGTTGCTTTTTCAGCTTCAGGGTGGAAAAAAAAAAGAGAGTTTTCCACAATTTCCCCTCCAGCATCTGCATCCCATCTCTGCCCTGTGCAGTAGCTGCAGCCCTGCTGGCTGCCTGCCCTCCCCAAAACCTGCTCATTTCCTTTCTGATGTATGCAGCTTTTACTAGCAGGAGCCCAGCATCTCTCCCAAAGATTATTTGATTTGCTCAGATCCTGAAAATCCCACCAGGAAAAAAGGAATCTGTGTTGGGTAATTTAAAACCACTCCTAAAGAAGGCAGGGGCTGGAGGAGTTTGCTGTTAAAATTACACAGCAAGCCCAGCTCTGGGTTTTGGGGGGCAGGGGTCGTGTTTGGGATTGTTCCTGCAGGAAAACAGGGATGGTTATTCCCACAGACCCCCTGTAGCTAAGCCAGGCTTTGCAGAGCTGGGATTTGCTAAGCCAGAGGGGGACACAGGTGGCAGGGGAGGGATGAGGGAGCACTGCAGGGATTTGTGGGATGGCTGAGCTGTTCCTGCATCCACACCCCCAAAACAGGGAACTCAGAGTCCTGGGGATCATTGCAGAGGGAGCTGGGGAGGGAACAAACAAACAAAATAAACCAGGCTGCAAACCACAAAAAAAGACTCTTCTGAATTTATCATCTGGTTTTGCTGTTTAATATTGTTCATTTTTGTGCTAAAAAGTACTTGGCCTGTTGAATAAACAGGGGTTTTTTTTCCACTAGTCTCCAAAAAAATATTTCCCTGAATCAGTTAAAAAAAAACTACTTAAATTTATTTCCTTAAAAAAAAAAAAAGAAAGCATTCAAAAGTCCCTACATGGAGCAGGGCTGGGGATGGTTGGACTCCAACCTGAACAATTCTGGGATTCTGTGAAATTAAGGATTAATCTCTGATTTGTGATTGACAGGTCCAAAAGCTGCAGAATTAAAAAGGAGTTTGCAGCCACACGAGCCGAGATTCCTGGAGAAGGAGTGGAGGGAGAGGAAGGAGTGGAGGGAGAGGAAGAAGTGGAGGGAGAGGAAGGAGAGGAATGGGCTGAGTTGTGTTGGAAGGGAACTTAAATCCCATCCAGAGCCACCCCATCCATGGCAGGGACACTCCCACTGTCCAGGGGGATCCAGCCTGGCCTTGGGCACTGCCAGGGATTCAGGGGCAGCCACAGCAAATCTGGGAATCCCAGCCCAGGCAGGAATTCCTTCCCAAGACCCCATCACTCTGTCCATGGCATGAATGCAGCAGCAGCTTTTTGCAGGAAATCACAGAATCCCTAAATTGTCAAGCTTGGAAAAGATCATCCAGTCCAACCATCCCCAGCACTGTGTCCCCAAGTGTCACATCCACAGGGATTGGAAATCCCCCAGGGATGGGGACTCCAAACATCCCTGGGCAATCCAAATCCCTGACCTCCCTTTCCATGGGGAAATTCCCCAATTTCCACCCTGGGGTCATTCCCTCTGTCCTGTTCCTGTTCCCAGATCCCAAATCCCCCCAGTGTCCCCTCCTGGCAGAGCCACAAGGTCCCTGAGCCTCCTTTGCTCCAGCTGAGCCCCTTCCCATTTCCCCAGGAATTCTCCATTCCCTTCCCATTTCCCTCAGGAATTCTCCATTCCCTTCCCATTTCCCTCAGGGATTCTCCATTCCCTTCCCATTTTCCTCAGGAATTCTCCATTCCCTTCCCATTTTCCTCAGGAATTCTCCATTCCCTTCCCATTTTCCTCAGGAATTCTCCATTCCCCCCAGGGCTCTCAGAGCTGTCCCAGCAGTGCCAGCACAGGGGACAAGGACACTGCCCAGTGGCCTCTTGCCCACCCGTCCAGCTCAAGGAGATAAAAATTCCCAACTCAGCGTTCTCAGGGGGGAAAAACCAAAAATCAGGGCAGCAATTGAGGTCGTGCCAGGCTTTGGCTCAGCCAGGGCTGGGTGACACAGGAGCCACACAAGGTGACAAATGCACCTCCAGGCCAGCAGGGACATTGGTGCAGGAGCACAGGAGAGCAGCAGGGAGGGACTGGCTGTTCAAAGCTCAGCCTAAGTGGGAAAAGCCCGAGATCAAATGAGGGATGAATGGCTGGAACCAAACCCGCTCTCAGCACTCGATCCACAGATGATGCCCCGGGGCAAAACCTCACAAAGCTTTTCAGAAAAGACTTTTCTGGGGGTGTTTTGGTGTTTTTATGGATCGTGGAAATCAAGGGAGATCTCCTGAGGGGACAGGGAGGGACTTCACAGTGAGCCACCAACAAAGGGGCTGCTGGCAGAATGGGAAGCAGCTCCCAGCAAACAAACAATGTGCAATTCTTGGCTGGAAACAATGGCTTGAAAAAAATTTAAAATAAAATAAAATTAAAAAAAAAAAAAGGATTTATATCATAGTAATTCCAATGGATTCATCCTGCTCAATTCTCCACAGGAAAGTGTTCCTGAGAGGAAAATCCATTGGGGGTGTGTGAAGTAAGAATTCTGCTGGGAAATACCACAGGTAGCTGTGAATTAATTATTTAAGACATTAATTAATTAATTTAATTAATGAGGTAAAAGCAGCACTCAGCATCCCGACTCTGAGTTCTTCCTTTTTTTTTCCCCCCCAACAAAATTTGCTTTTTCTGACAGATTTGATGACTGAGCACTTCTCCTGAACACCAGGAAGGTTTTTCCCAATTTTTAGGAAGGTTCTTCTCACTCAGCCACAAAATCTCCCTGTGCTGTTCCTGGGGACAACCCACAGCTTTTTGGGACAATTCTGGGAGGGAATTTTTGGGATTTTTTTGGGATTTCCAACCCAGGTTCCTGCAGGAAGGGACCAGAGAGGTGCAGCATCCTCTCCCTGCCCTGCTTGGATTTGTGCAGGAAAACCAGGAAGGAAAACTCTGGAATATTTGGAATTTTTGTATTTTATCTGGAATTTTGGTATTTTATCTGGATTTTTTTTTGTATTTTATCTGATCTTTATTTTATTTTATCTAGAAATTTTTTTGTATTTTATCTGGATTTTTTTTCTGGATTTTTTTTTTTTTTATTTTATCTGATTTTTTTGTATTTTATCTGAATTTTTTTGGTTTTTACCTGAATGTTTTTGTATTTTATCTGGATTTTTGTATTTTATTTTATCTGGATTTCTTTTATTTTATCTGGAGATTTTTTATCTTATCTGGATTTTTTTGTTGTTGTTGCTTTTTTATCTGTTTTTTTTTTTTTATTTTATCTGGATTTTTTTTTGTATTTTATCTGGATTTTTTTTTTTGCATTTTATCTGATTTTTTTTGTATTTTATCTGATTTTTTTTTTGTTTTTTACCTGATTTTTTTTTTGTATTTTATCTGGATTTTTTTTTTCTTATTTTATCTGAATTTTTTTTTTGTATTTTATCTGGATTTTTTTGTATTTCAAGGCACAAGAACCAAGCTTGAACCCCAAACCCACCTGACCCCAAACACCTTCAACCTCCTGCTCCCTTTTCCTGAAGCATTTCCACTTCCCTCCCCTCCTCCACATTCTCATCCCACAAATTTTTCCACACATTTCCCAACCCTTTTCCAAGGTCTGGGTAAATCCCACCTTCCCCTCACCTTTCTGCACAGTTTGAAAGGCCACAAGATTTATTTTAGCACAAAAAATTGGGATAAGATCCATGAGGAAAAGCATTTTTCCTAATGAAAACAGGTTTGGGTTTCTTAATGCATCACACTGCTCCAGTTTGGTCCAATAATCAGAAAATGTTTGGTGACCATTGCTCCAGGATGATTTAATTTTATTTTTTTAAATAGTAAGAGGAAAAAAAGGAAAATAGAAAAACAATAGAAAGAAAGAGAAAACTAGGAAAAAATGGGGAAGAAAAAGGGGAAGAAAAGGGGGAAAAAATGGGGAAGAAAAGGGGAAGAAAGGGAGAAGAAAAGGGAAAGAAAAGGGGGGAAAAAGGGGAAAAAAAAGGGGGAGAAAAAAGGGGAAAAAAGGGGGAAAAAATGGGGAAGAAAAGGGGAAGAAAAGGGGAAGAAAAGGGGAAGAAAAGGGGAAGAAAAGGGGAAGAAAAGGGGGAAAATGGGGAAGAAAAGGGGGAAGAAAAGGGGAAGAAAAGGGGAAGAGAAGGGGGAAGAAAAGGGGAAGAAAAGGGGAAGAAAAGGGGAAGAAAAATGGGAAGAAAAGGGGAAGAAAAGGGGGAAAAATGGGGAAGAAAAGGGGGAAGAAAAGGGGAAGAAAAGGGGAAGAGAAGGGGGAAGAAAAAGGGGTGAAGAGAAGAGAAGAAGAAGAAAAAAAGAAAAGAAAAATAGAAAAACTAGAAAAATAGAACAGAAAAAATAGAAAAATAGGAAAAAGAAAAATAGAGGGGGAAAAGGAAAAATAGAGAAAAACAGAAAAAAAACCAGAGAAAAACAGAAAAAATAAAAATACAGAAAAATAGAAAAATAGAACAGAAAAAAATAGAATAATAGGAAAAAAAATAGAGGATAAAAGGAAAAACAGGGAAAAACAGAAAAAAACGCCAGAAAAAATAAAAATTAAAAATAATAGAAAAATAGGGAAATAGGGAAAAAATAGAGAAAATAATAGAGAATAATAGAGAAAAAGAGAAAAATAGAAATAGAAATGGAATTGAAGTAGAAATTTTAATTGAAATTTAAATTGAAATTTAAATCAAAGGAGAGGACACTGCTGTGGTTCCAGAGAACCCCTGAGGTGCAGCCATGTAAAATAAGAATTTTGTGTCACCTTGAGCTTCTGGGCCTCCCCCCGGACCTTGAGCAGCTCCGTGATGGAATCCACGAATCCCTGGTAGTGGAAGTTGCACATTTTCTCAATTTCCCGGTCGTGGTTTCGGATCCGAGCCTCCAACTTCTCCATGAAGCGCCCGTGCTCCTCCCCATCATAGACAGAGCTGCAGGGACAGGGGGACACGGGGGTCAGTGACCCCCAAAAGGGAGCCCAAAAACTCCTCAGACATACACAGGGATCAGCAACCCCAAAAGGGACCCCAAAAACTTATCTGGATACACACGGGGATCAGCGACCCCAAAAGGGACCCCAAAAACTTATCTGGACACACATGGGGGTCAGCGACCCCAAATGGAATCCCAAAAACTCCTCAGACACACATGGGGGTCAGCAATCCCAAAAGGGACCCCAAAAACTCCTCAGACACACATGGGGGTCAGCAACCCCAAAAGGGACCCCAAAAACTCCTCAGACATACACAGGGATCAGCAATCCCAAAAGGGACCCCAAAAACTCCTCAGACACACACGGGCATCAGCAACCCCAAAAGGGACCCCAAAAACTCCTCAGACACACACTGGGATCAGCAACCCCAAAAGGGAGCCCAAAAACTCCTCAGACATACACTGGGATCAACAATCCCAAATGGGACCCCAAAATGTGACCCCAAAAACTCCTCAGCACACACAGATCAGCATTCCCAGTTTTCCTATCAGGATCAACCAGGAATATCCAAAATCTGACCCCAAAATCTCCTCAGGACACACAGCTCAGCATTGC
>NW_027635538.1:706703-777962 GCF_903797595.1 Erithacus rubecula | reverse complement strand
TTGGGTTTTTATTGGTTTTATTTTTTTGTGTGTGTGGTTTAAAGACAAAGCTGAGCTCACTCCCCTCACCATCCTTGCTCCTGCCTGGCTGGTGAGAAAAAAAGAGAATTATTAAAATCAAGATGACTAAAAACTCCCCAGTTTTAGCATTTTATTTTCTTTTTGCCAGGGTGAAATGCACGAGAGGGAATTTCTTGTAGGGACTCAGATGTTGATTAATTCCCATCCACGTTAAAATCCCACAAATTGTGAGTTCTGCAGCACTTGGAGCTAATAAAATAAAAATGGAGCCCTAATTAAAAATGGAGCCCTAATTAAAAATGGAGCCCCATCTCTCTCTACAGGGCATTTTAAGGATAAATTGTCCAATTGTGAAATTGCACCTAAATTATTTTTATTTTTAACCCAATGACCGACCAATGTGGAATTTTCTGTCCAATCACACAAAATCACCCAAACCCATGAAGAGGGTGAAGAAAAAAAAAGGTGAAGAAGAAAGAAAGAAAAAGGTGAAGAAGAAAGAAAAAGGTGAAGAAGAAAGAAAAAGGTGAAGAAAAAAGACAAAAAATCCACCCTAAAACCTCCACCTTGTTTTATATTTATTGCTCACAAGGATCAATAAATTCTGGGGAAAAAAAAAAAACCCACAAAGGTCAAGAGATCCTGAGGAAAAAAAATCACAAGGATCAACAAATTCTGGGAAAAAAAAAAACTCAAAGGATCAACAAATTCTGGGAAAAAAAAAACCAAAATTATCAATAAATTCAGGGGAAAAAAAACCCACAAGGATCAAGAGATCCTGGGAAAAACCCATAAGGATTGAGAAATTCTGGAAAAAAAAACCCACAAGGGTGAAAAAATTCTGGAAAATAAAAACACAAGGATGGACAAATTCCAGAGAAAAAAAAAACAAAACACAAGGATCGACTAATTAGGAAAAAAAAAAAACAAAATCATCAACAAATTCTGGAAAATTGACAAATTTTAGTAAAAACCCTACAAGGATTAACAAATTAAGGAAAAAAACCCAAAATTATCTACAAATTCTGGAAAAGACACATAAAGATCAACAAAATTAAGGAAAAAAATCTACAAGGATCAACAAATTCTGGAAAAAGACCACAAGGATGAAAAATTTTAGGAAAAAACCCACAAGGATGGACAAATTAAGGGGAAAAAAACCAAAATCATCAACAAATTCTGGAAAAAACCCACAAGGATCCACAAATTCCAACTCCTGACCCTGCCCAGGACGGGTCCAACAATCCCACCCTGTTCCCAGGAGTTTTCTCCTGATAAATCTTCCCACAATGACATAAAGCTGCACCTGAAGATTTATTTCAAATTAAAATTAAATAAAAGCACAGCCACAGGAAATCCTGCCCAGCCTGGATCCTGATTTTTTTCCAGGAATTTTGGGGGTGGGAGCAGAAGGGACACCCCAAAGTGGCCAGGGGTGACAGGGACAGCTCGGAGAGCAGGACAGGAAATTTGGGGATGCTGGAAACACAGAATCCTTCAGGATTCTGGGATCTGGAAAACCTTTAAGGAATCTGGAGAAGGTTTTTAGGATCATCCAGAGCAACCCTAAAATCAGCAGGGTCAGGGCTGCCCCAAGTGCCACATCCACGGGGATTGGAGCATTTCAGGGTGGGGATTCCACTCCTGCCTTTGCCAGAAGGAATTCCCTAAATTTCCATCCTCATTTCCCCTCCCCGTGTCCCTGTTCCCAAATCCCCCCAGTGTCCCCTCCTGGCAGAGCCACAAGGTCCCTGAGCCTCCTTTGCTCCAGCTGAGCCCCTTCCCAGCTCCTCAGGGATTCTCCATTCCCTTCCCAGCTCCTCAGGGATTCTCCATTCCCTTCCCAGCTCCTCAGGGATTCTCCATTCCCTTCCCATTTCCCTCAGGGATTCTCCATTCCCTTCCCATTTCCCTCAGGGATTCTCCATTCCCTTCCCATTTCCTCAGGGATTCTCCATTCCCTTCCCATTTCCTCAGGGATTCTCCATTCCCTTCCCATTTCCCTCAGGGATTCTCCATTCCCTTCCCATTTCCCTCAGGAATTCTCCATTCCCTTCCCAGCTCATCCCATTGCATCCCCCAATCCCACTGCCCCCCCTAATCTCACTGAATCCCAATCCCACTGCATCAACCCCATTGCATCCCCCAAATCCCAATCCCACTGCCCCAACTCCACAGCATCCCAATCCCACTGAATCTCCCAAATCCCAATTCCACTGCACCCCAAATCCCACTGGATCTCCCAAATCCCAATTCCACTGCACCCCAAATCCCACTGGGTCTCCCAAATCCCAATTCCACTGCACCCCAAATCCCATTGGATCTCCCAAATCCCAACCCCCCTGCACCCCCTTATCCCACTGCCCCAATCCCACTGCACCCCAAATCCCACTGGATCTCCCAAATCCCAATCCCACTGCACCCCAATCCCACTCAATCCCCCAATCCCACTGCACCCCAATCCCACTCAATCCCCCAATCCCACTCAATCCCCCAATCCCACTCAATCCCCCAATCCCACTCAATCCCCACCCCACTGCACCCCCAATCCCAATCCCTTCCCCCAAACTCCTCTGCAGTGTCAGGATTCTCAGTTTGGGTTTGCCAAAGGATTTTTATATTTTCCCCCAGCAGTGCTGCCCCTGCTCCCCCTCTTGGGATAAACCCCAAACCTGGCACCACCCCACACCCCAAAATTTCAGCGGGGGGGGCTCCAAAAAAAGGGAGAAAAATCCTTTTTAAATAATTTAAAACTCCCCAGCACTGAGGGACACTCAGAGGAAAAATCCTTTTTAAAATAATTTTAAACTCCCCAGCATTGAGGGGTTCCAAGGGAAAAAATTCACCTTGGGGTAAATTTTTGGAATTCTGGGGGTCCCAGGTGAATTTTGAGGGTCCCAGGTGGGACTTTGGGGTGAATTTGGGGAATTTGAGGGATTTTGGGGATGTCCTTGAGGGGTTTTGTTGAGGATTTGGGGGATCCCAGGGGGGTTTTGGGGGAATCCCAGGTGGGATTTGAGGGAAATTGGTGCCCTTGGCCACAAATCCAGAGGGAAAAAAAAAAACCAAAAAACTGTATTCCACAGGAAAACCTGCATCCCACAGGAAAAAAAAAAAAAAAGCATCCCCCACACACACACCAAAAAAAAAAAAAGCCCTTAAAGGAGGAAAAACCCCTCAAAGGAAGGAAAAAATCCCTAAAGGAAAATTCCACAGAACAGAAAAAAATGTTAATTATTTCCCATGGAAAAAAAAAAAAAAATTATATTTTTTCAGGAATTGCAGCAGGGCTGGGAAATACAGGGATTTACATCTCAGGAGAAAACATCCATAAAATCTGAGATATTTAAGGATATTCCTTCAGGAAAATAATTGTGCTCCACACATGGACCCAGACTAGTCCATGTCAAAAATGTTAATTATTTCCCAGAAAAAAAACCTGATATTTTTTCCTCCCCACCAAAAAATTTCAGAGCTGCACAGCACCAGCAAGAAAATTCCAGCAGCACAGCAAGGAACTGTGCTTTAAAATTAACAAAAAACTTAATATTAATTCCCATTATTTAATTATGGACACACCAAGAGAGGCTCAGGCTGCCTTTCAGCAGGAGAAAATCAGGATTTGGGAATTTTTTTTGTTGCAGATTCCCCAGGAGTTAGTGCCCAGAAAAAAGGGATGGGATGGGATGGGATGGGATGGGATGGGATGGGATGGGATGGGATGGGATGGGATGGGATGGGATGGGATGGGATGGGATGGGATGGGATGGGATGGGATGGGATGGGATGGGATGGGATGGGATGGGATGGGATGGGATGGGATGGGATGATGGGATGGGATGATGGGATGGGGGGAGCTGAGGCAAAGTCTGACCCTCAGTGCCAGTTCAGCTCTGAGTTCTCAGTCTGCAGCCCCAGGGCTGTGACAGATCCTGGGGATGGTTTTGGGGGTGATTTTTGGGTGATTTCCATCCCTCAGGAGATATTTCATCCCAAAGCTGGTCCAGGCTCTGCTTCCTGCCCCAGGAGGGCTCAGGAATTCCCTCCTCACCCCAGGATAAATCCAGGGAAGCTGTTCTTGCACAGATGTGGCTCCTCCTCAGGCACATCTGCAGCACAGAGCTCTGTCCTGGAGTCACCCCAGACAGCCTGGCAGGGACCTGACCCCGGGCTGCCATCCCATCATCCCATCCCATCCCATCCCATTATCCCATCCCATCCCATTATCCCACCCCATCCCATCCTATCCCATCCCATCCCATTATCCCATCCCATCATCCCATCCCATCCCATTATCCCATCCCATCCCATCATCCCATCCCATCCCATTATCCCATCCTATCCATCCCATCCCATCCCATCCAGCCAGGAGTCCAGAGGATCAGGATGGGACAAGGCCAGGATTCCACAGGGACAGAGCCAGAATTTCAGAGGATCAGGGAAAGGACAGGGTCAGGATTCCAGAGGATCAGAATTCCAGAGGATTAGGAAAGGACAGAGCCAAAATTCCAGAGGATCAGAAATAGACAGAGCCAGGATTCCACAGGGACAGAGCCAGAATTCCAGAGGACCAGGAATGGACAGAGCCAAAATTCCAAAGAATCAGCAATGGGAAAAGGACAGAGCCAGGATTCCAGAGGGACAGAATTCCAGAGGATCAGGAATGGGACAGGGCCAGGATTCCAGAGGATCAGGAATAGGAAAAGGACAGGGCCAGAATTCCAGAGGGGACATAGCCAGAATTCCAGAGGATCAAGAACAGAAAAAGGACAGAGCCAGAATTCCAGAGGGGACAGGATGGGACACAGCCAGAATTCCAGAGGATCAGAATTCCAGAGGATCAGAATTCCAGAGGATCAGGAATAGACAGAGCCAAAATTCTAGAGGCTCAAAAATGGGACAGAGCCAGAATTCCAGAGGGGACAGGAATGGGACAGAGCCAGAATTCCAGAGGGGACAGGAATGGGACACAGCCAGAATTCCAGAGGGGACAGAGCCAGAATTCCAGAGGATCAGCAGTGGGACAGGGCCTGGGCTGGAAATCTGGGATATCCCACAGCCAAAATCCTCTTTAGCTTTGGTTTATTTGTGCTGGTTGTTTTCCCATCCTTTAGCAAAGGCACAATTCCAGCTCAGGACGTGCTGGGAGCTCTGAGGGCAGCAGGAAGAATCCCAGGATTTCCCTGAGTTTCTGCCCAGTTTTCCAACCCCAGAATCCTTCCTGGATGCTACAGGAACAGGACTCAGAATTCCAGCCCAGCTCCATCAGAAAATGCAGATCATCAACCACCCAAACCATTCCCTGACCTGTCCAACATTCCAGACAAAAGACACATAATCCCAAAAAAATAAAATTAAAAACTCAAGGAATGAGGAGCTGGAGCTCCTCTGCCTCAGTGAGCACAAGGAAAACACCAACCCCAGCAGGAGCTGATACAGGAATTAGGGAGCTCAGCCTAATTCCAGCCCTGCTTTAATGAATTCATTAATTTAATTAATCCACTCAGGAGCTCACCTGAGCCTCCTCTCACTGCTCTGAGCCCTGCAAACTCACAAGCCCAGTTTATCTTTCAGATACATTTATTTATTAGTTATTTTTCAGATATGGTTTCAGATCTCCATGATTTTTGGATAAAAACAGAGCCTGGCTGATTTATTCCCATTTGAGGTACAACATTCCTGATTTTCCAGCAGGAACTGGGAATGCACCAAGGAACAACCTGGAAAGTAAATAAACACCTGGGAGGGAAGAAAAGCAAGGGAGGAACTCGTTTGTACAGGACACAAAAGCCACAGAATCAGGCAGGGAAAAACAAAATTCACCTGAAAATCGCTTATACAGACACAAAAATCAGGCAGGGAATCACAAAAATCACCTTGGAATAGTTAGAAAAGGGAAAAAAAAAAAAAAGCCACAGAATAGGCAGGAAATTATAAAAAAAGTCACCTTGAAATCGTTTGAAGAGGACAAAAAGCCCCCAAGTCAGACAGGGAATTACTGGAATTAATAGAAATTATTTCCAGGGGACAAAAAAAAAAAAAAAAGCCACAGAATGAAGCAGGGAATAACAAAATTCACCTGGGGATAATTTGAAGAGGACAAAAGAGCCACAAAATCAGGGTTGGAATCACAAAATTCACCAGGAAATCATTTCCAGGGGACAAAAAAAGCCACAAAATCAGGCAGGGAATTGGAAGAACCACCTGGAAATTCTGAGTTTTCCAGCAACTGAAGGCAGAAAAGGTTCAGCCAGGGCTGCTTTAACTCATCAAACACTGATTAAAAACTCTTCAATTTCAAATTCTTGCTGCTTTAAAAAAATCCTTCATCAACTTCCCAAGGGCTCTCAGGGGTTTGCACAGCTCAAGCTGTTTAAGAGAGGATTAAAAAGTGATTTAATCCGGGCTGAACTTGAGCCAGGAGGTGACACTGCAGAGCTCAGTGAGGGAGGGACAGAAAACATCCCCAGGGTGCAGCCAAAAATGGTTTGAAATTCCCAAATTTCAGATTGCAGGGAAAAGGGGGGAGGTTTTACCCTAAAAAAATTAAAAAAAAAAAAAAAAAACCCAGTGTCACCCATCTCAGTGAGCAGAGCTAAAATACAGAGCTGAGTAAAGAAAACAGAAATATTGGTGTAATGTACGAGACAAAATAAACAGAAGGACAGAAAGAGCAACAAATTTGGAGTAAATAAAAATGAGAGCACTGGGGTGTCACAGCTGCCTTTAAGGTAGAAACATTCCCCCTAAAAGGTTTTCTGCAGAATTAAAAAATCTTTTAAAATCCAGATCAAGAGAGGAGCCAAAATGACTCTGTGAAATCAGGTGTAAGGACAGAGAGAGGGAAAAGGGGAATTCGAAGTTGTGGGTGTAATTAGGAGAGGCTGAAGGGCAGGAAAATGTCTGTATCAATATCAAAGGGGTCAGGAACTGATAAAAACCCGATTCTACAAACCATAAAAACCGATAAAAGCCCAGATCTGCAAACCCAAAGGGGTCAGGAATTGATAAAAACCCGATTCTGTGAACCATAAAAACCGATAAAAGCCCAATTCTGCAAACTCAAAGGGTCAGGAACCGACAAAAGCCAAATTCTGCAAACTAAAAGAACCAACAAAAGCCCAATTCTGCAAACTAAAGGGACCAGGAACCGATAAAAGCCCAGATCTGCAAACCGAAGGGGTCAGGAATTGATAAAAAACCCATTCTGCAAACCAAAGGAACCCATAAAACCTCAATTCTACACGAATAAAAGCCCAATTATGCAAACCAAAGGGACCAGGAACCAATAAAAACCCGATTCTGCAAACTAAAGGAAGCGATAAAAGCTCAGTTCTACACCAATAAAAACCCAATTCTGATAACCAAAGGGATCAGGAATTGATAAAAACCCGATTTTGCACACCAAAGGAACCGATAAAAGCCCAATTCTGCACACCTAAAGAGTCAGAAATTGATAAAAACCCAATTCTGCAAACTAAAAGAACAAAAGCCCAAGTCTGCAAACCAAATGGACAAGGAACCAATAAAAATCCGATTCTGCAAACCGAAGGGACCAATAAAAGTCCAAATGGGCACCAATAAAAGCCCAGTTCTACACACCAAGGAGGTCAAGAATTGATAAAAACCCGATTCTGTGAACCAAAAGAACCGATAAAAGCCCAATTCTGCAAACCAAAGGGATCAGGAATCAATAAATAATCCGATTCTGCACACCAAAAGAACCGATAAAAGCCCAATTCTGAAAACTCAGGGGGTCAGGAGCCGACAAAAGCCAAATTCTGCAAACTAAAAGAACCAACAAGAGCCCAGTTCCGCACCAATAAAAGCCCAATACTGAACACCGAAAGGATCAGGAATTGATAAAAAACCAATTCTGCACACCAAACTGGTCAGGAATTGATAAAAACCCAATTCTGCACACCAAGTGGTCCAATAAAAGCCCAGTTCTACAAACCAAAGGGACCAGAAATTGATAAAAACCCGATTCTGCAAACCAAAGGAACCGATAAAAGACCAATTCCATAAAACAAAGGAACCAAGGAAAGCCCAATTCTGCAAACCAAAAGAACCAGGAACCAATAAAAGCCAAAAGTCTTCGAACCAAATAAACCGATAAAAGCCCAATTCTGCAAACCAGAGGAACCAATAAAAGCCCAAATGGGCACCAATAAAAGACCAGTTCTACACACCAATGATGTCAGGAATTGATAAAAACCCAATTCTGCAAATCAAAGGGACCAGGAATTGATAAAATACCGATTCTGTAAACCAGAGGAACCAATAAAAACCCAAATGGGCACAAAAAAAAGCCCAACTCTGCAAACCAAAGGGACCAGAAATTGATAAAAACCCGATTCTGCAAACCAAAGGAATCGATAAAAGCCCAAAAGGGCACCAATAAAAGCCCAGTTCTACACACCAAGGATGTCAGGAATTGATAAAAACCCGATTCTGCAAACCAAAGGAACCGATAAAAGCCCAAAAGGGCACCAATAAAAGACCAGTTCTACACACCAAGGAGGTCAGGAATTGATAAAAACCCGATTCTGCAAATCAAAGGGTCAGGAATTGATAAAACCCCAATTGTGCCCCACCCAGCTCGGGGCTGAGCCCTGGCAATGCTGCCCTGGAAGAAAACCCAGCCTGGCTCCTGGACACTCAATAATTCCATCATGCCCATAAGAAATGAGTCACCTTTTTAAAATAAATTAAAAAAAAAAAAAAGTTTCCACCATCCTCTTTTCCTGCCTGGCCTGAGCTGCTCCAGTTTAACTCTGCCACCCTTGCTGATGGTTAATTGTAATTAAATAGCCTCAGATCCAGCAGGGAATGAATAAAACCCAAATCTCTCCCAGGCTGGACACTCTGAGTGTTTCTCCTGTGGGAATGAAAAGCTCCACATCAAACCCAGCTCCCCACCCAACTTTATTATCAAGGAACGATATCAGCTGCACTTTGTCCTCAGAAATGAAAAAAAGAAAAATCCACCCACACTCCTCACCCTGGCAGTTCCCACCCATCCAAACCAGTTTTTACAGAATAATAAATCTCATTCCCAGCATCTCCCCACTGCTCAGTTTACCCTGAGAAGCAACTCCAGGAAGAAAAAACTGCCAGAAATCCAAATATAAATGAGGGAATGGGCAATGCCAGGAAGAAAAAACGACCAGAAATCCAAATATAAATGAGGGAATGGGCAATGCTGATGCGACTCCAGAGCTCTGCTGCTCATAAATTCCAAGTTTTCCTTATTTAGCATCACTGCAAATCCCCCAGCTCCGAACCTTTGCTTTGGAAAAAGCCCCAATCCAGGATTTTGGGGAAGTGGAGGCACAGAAAGGAGGGGCCCCATCCCCACCTGGAGCAGCTGAAACCCCAAATTCTCCTCTCCAGTTTAACCCCGAGATAAGGCAGCGGGTTCTGCTTCTGTGTGAATTTCTGGATGGGAATTTCTGTTTCTGATTGTGAATTTCTGTTTCTGATTGTGAATTGTTGTTTCTGATTGTGAATTTCTGTTTCTGGCTGTGAATTATTGTTTCTGATTGTGAATTTCTGTTTCTGGCTGTGAATTGTTGTTTCTGATTGTGAATTTCTGTTTCTGGCTGTGAATTGTTGTTTCTGATTGTGAATTTCTGTTTATGGCTGTGAATTTTTGTTTCTGATTGTGAATTTCTGTTTCTGGCTGTGAATTTCTGTTTCTGGTTGTGAATTTCTGTTTCCGGCTGTCAATTGTTGTTTCTGATTGTGAATTTCTGTTTCTGATTGTGAATTTCTGTTTATGGCTGTGAATTTCCATTTCTGGCTGTCAATTCCTGTTTCTGGCTGTCAATTGTTGTTTCTGATTGTGAATTGCTGTTTCTGGCAGTCAGTTTCTGTTTCTGATTGTGAATTTCTGTTTCTGGCTGTCAATTATTGTTTCTGATTGTGAATTCCTGTTTCTGGCTGTCAGTTTCTGTTTCTGATTGTGAATTTCTGTTTCTGGCTGTCAATTGTTGTTTCTGATTGTGAATTTCTGTTTCTGGCTGTCAGTTTCTGTTTCTGATTGTGAATTTCTGTTTCTGGCTGTCAGTTTCTGTTTCTGATTGTGAATTTCTGTTTCTGGCTGTCAATTGTTGTTTCTGGCAGTCAGTTTCTGTTTCTGGCTGTCAGTTGTTGTTTCTGATTGTGAATTTCTGTTTCTGGCTGTCAATTGTTGTTTCTGATTGTGAATTGTTGTTTCTGGCAGTCAGTTTCTGTTTCTGGCTCTCAGTTTCCCCCGTGCCGATGATCAGTGCTGGAATAACCCCCCGAGCCAGGGTAACACTCACACCGCCGCTCGGCCGGCGGATTTTGGGCGGATTCAAAGTTTTTGGGAGAAGTTGTGCGCGGTTTTAAGGGCGGGGAAGGACGGATGGGTTATCAGCGATGCTGACTCGCTGCAGCGATTAGATGCGGATAAATGATCCGAGATTCTCGTGTATTTGAAGAAATCGGGTGATTCCTGATGAGGCACAGCTGATTAACCCACAGAAGGCATTGCGGCGCGCAAACAAACCCCGAAAATCGGCGGGTGCGGAGGGACGGGGAGGAGCTGAGGCAGCGGGGAAGGGGCAGCAGCAGCCCGGGCTGGAGAACCGGGGGAGGAGAACAAAGGAGCCCGAGCAGCCCCGGGGAGCCGGGATGAGGGCACGGCGCCCGCTCCTACCGCAGCGTGGGGCCGATGCAGGCCGTGTCCGTGCTCTCGATCTCGCGCAGGATCCGCTCGTGCTCCGCCGCCGTCTCCAGGCTCTCCAGCTCCGCCATCTTCGCCCGCTCCATGGGGCCGCTCGCTCCACCTGCGCGGCCCCGCCCGGCCCGGCCCGGCCCGGCCCGGCTCAGCTCCCCCCGCGCCGGGAGCGGCAGCGGCACCGCCACCGCGACTCGGCTCGGCTCCGCCGCGCGCGGCACCACGGGACTTGTAGTTCGGGAGGGGCTGGGGCGCGCGGGGAATCGCGGGAGATGTAGTCCAAAAGGGGCTGGACCACGCAGGGAATCATGGGAGATGTAGTCCAAAAAGGGCTGGACCGCGCGAGGAATCATGGGAGATGTAGTCCAAAAGGGGCTGGACCCCGCAGGGAATCACGGGAGATGTAGTCCAAAAGTGGCTGGACCCCGCAGGGAATCATGGGAGATGTAGTTCGGGAGAGGGCCGGGCCTACGCGGCCGCTCCGCTCGGGGAGGGAGGGACGGGGCGGGAGCAGCCCCGGGGCCGGGGGGGCCGGGGCGAGGTTGGGTGGGGATGGTGTCGCATCGCTGAAGGGGACACAGCCCCTGAATGACACAGCGCCATGTCCTTCTCGTGAGGGGACACAGCCCCCCGGAAAAAGAGCCGGTGTCCATAAAGGAGACAGAGGAGTGCAGGAGCTTTATTGGGATAAAGGCAGAGAGCTCAAGGGGCACAGCCTGCGGGGGTTTCTCTCGGTTTTTATCCCAAACTCCCGGCGGGACTTTGCCCTTTTTCCTTTCCCACTGCTCAGGTACCAGGGAGGCGCAGCCCTCCCGAACCGCCTGCCCCATATCCCCCTTGGAACCCCAAAACTCGGGGATTTCACCCCAAAACTCGGGGATTTCACCCCAAAACTCGGAAACTCCGCCTCGTGCAGACCCAGCTGTTTCAAGAGTCTGTCCCTGCTCTGTGACAAACCTGCTGCTTGAAATAAACCCAAAATTCAGGAATTCCCACTTGTCTGTTGCAGGAGTCAGAGTTCGAAATAAAATCAAAATTCAGGAATTCCCACTTGTCGTTGCAGAGTCAGGATTTGAAATAAACTCAAAATTCAGGAACTCCCACTTGTCTGATTCTGGAGTCAAGGTCTAAAATAAACCCAAAATTCAGGAATTCCCACTTGTCTGTTGCAGGAGTCAGGGTCTAAAATAAACCCAAAATTCAGGAATTCCCACTTGTCTGTTGCAGGAGTCAGAGTTCGAAATAAAATCAAAATTCAGGAATTCCCACTTGTCTGATTCTGGAGTCAAGGTTTGAAATAAACCCAAAATTCAGGAATTTCCACTTGTCGTTGCAGAGTCAGGATTTGAAATAAACTCAAAATTCAGGAACTCCCACTTGTCTGATTCTGGAGTCAAGGTCTAAAATAAACCCAAAATTCAGGAACTCCCATTTGTCTGATTCTGGAGTCGGGGTTTGAAATAAACCCAAAATTCAGGAATTTCCACTTGTCTGATTCTGGAGTCAAGGTTTGAAATAAACCCAAAATTCAGGAATTTCCACTTGTCTGATTCTGGAGTCAAGGTTTGAAATAAACTCAAAATTCAGGAATTTCCACTTGTCTGATTCTGGAGTCAAGGTTTGAAATAAACCCAAAATTCAGGAATTCCCACTTGTCTGATTCTGGAGTCAGGATTTGAAATAAACTCAAAATTCAGGAATTTCCACTTGTCTGATTCTGGAGTCAAGGTCTAAAATAAACCCAAAATTCAGGAATTCCCACTTGTCTGTTTCTGGAGTCTGTCCCTGCTCTGTGACAAACCCGACACATCCAGCCCCACCTCAAAGCCGTTCCCACCGCTCCTCACCCGCACGGAGCTGCTTGCAATGGTTTGTAACTGTTTGTAATTCTTTGAAATTGTTTGTAATGGTTTGTAATTGTTTGTAATTGTTTATAATTGTTTCTAATTGTTTGTAATTGTTTCTTACGCCCCCGGCAGAAGCTCCTGCAGGCACCGAGCAGGATCCGGACCCGCCGCGGTTCATCCCCGGGAGCTGCGGGATCCAAGGACACAGCGAATCCTCCTGCAGAACCGGCAGCATCCCTGCGTGCCGAGGTCTCCCGGCTGATGCGGGTCCCTCTGTTTGCTCCTGGTATCAGTTTGTGTCGGGAAAACGGCGCTGGAATGTCCCGCTCCGGCCGCACCTTATCAGGTACAGCGAGATGGAGAGCAGGGATCCCCGACAGGAATCCCCCACCGGGGGATTCTGCTGTGCTGCGCTTGTTTCACCTTCTGAGATGAAAATAAAATATCCCTGGGACCTCCCCACTGCTGCTTGTGAAGGTGGAACACTGTTGGTTTAAATGACATGGAATTATTAATTAAATAATGTGGAATTATGGAATGGTCGGGGTTGGAAGGGACCATAAAGATCATCTCGTTCCAGCTCCTCAGGGATTCTCCATTCCCTTCCCATTTCCTTCGGGGATTCTCCATTCCCTTCCCATTTCCTCAGGGATTTTCCATTCCCTTCCCATTTCCCTCAGGGACAATCCCTGCAGGAATTCCCAACAATCCCCAAATGGGATCCCAGGGACAATCCCTGCAGGAATTCCCAACAATCCCGATGGGATCCCAGGGACAATCCCTGCAGGAATTCCCAACAATCCCCAAATGGGATCCCAGGGACAATCCCTGCAGGAATTCCCAACAATCCAAACTGGGGATCCCAGGGACAATCCCTGCAGGAATTCCCAACAATCCCGATGGGATCCCAGGGACAATCCCTGCAGGAATTCCCAACAATCCCCAAATGGGATCCCAGGGACAATCCCTGCAGGAATTCCCAACAATCCCGATGGGATCCCAGGGACAATCCCTGCAGGAATTCCCAACAATCCAAACTGGGGATCCCAGGGACAATCCCTGCAGGAATTCCCAACAATCCCGATGGGATCCCAGGGAAAATCCCTGCAGGAATTCCCAACAATCCCGATGGGATCCCAGGGACAATCCCTGCAGGAATTCCCAACAATCCCGATGGGATCCCAGGGACAATCCCTGCAGGAATTCCCAACAATCCCCAAATGGGATCCCAGGGACAATCCCTGCAGGAATTCCCAACAATCCAAACTGGGGATCCCAGGGACAATCCCTGCAGGAATTCCCAACAATCCCGATGGGATCCCAGGGACAATCCCTGCAGGAATTCCCAACAATCCCCAAATGGGATCCCAGGGACAATCCCTGCAGGAATTCCCAACAATCCCGATGGGATCCCAGGGACAATCCCTGCAGGAATTCCCAACAATCCAAACTGGGGATCCCAGGGACAATCCCTGCAGGAATTCCCAACAATCCCGATGGGATCCCAGGGAAAATCCCTGCAGGAATTCCCAACAATCCCGATGGGATCCCAGGGACAATCCCTGCAGGAATTCCCAACAATCCCGATGGGATCCCAGGGACAATCCCTGCAGGAATTCCCAACAATCCCCATATGGGATCCCAGGGACAATCCCTGCAGGAATTCCCAACAATCCAAACTGGGGATCCCAGGGACAATCCCTGCAGGAATTCCCAACAATCCCCCCGGGATCCCAGGGACAATCCCTGCAGGAATTCCCAACAATCCCGATGGCATCCCAGGGACAATCCCTGCAGGAATTCCCAATAATCCCGATGGGATCCCAGGGACAATCCCTGCAGGAATTCCCAACAATCCAAACTGGGGATCCCAGGGACAATCCCTGCAGGAATTCCCAACAATCCCGATGGGATCCCAGGGACAATCCCTGCAGGAATTCCCAACAATCCCAATGGGATCCCAGGGACAATCCCTGCAGGAATTCCCAACAATCCCGATGGGATCCCAGGGACAATCCCTGCAGGAATTCCCAACAATCCCGATGGGATCCCAGGGACAATCCCTGCAGGAATTCCCAACAATCCCCAAATGGGATCCCAGGGACAATCCCTGCAGGAATTCCCAACAATCCCCCCGGGATCCCAGGGACAATCCCTGCAGGAATTCCTGCGGTTTCGGGATCCATCCCGGGCTGCCCGTGGGACAGACCCGGCTCTGCGGTGCCACCCGGAGAAGGGGATTATTGATTATCAGCGATTGTTGATTATCAGCGATTATTGATTATCATTGATTGTTGATTATCAGCGATTGTTCATTATCAGCGATTGTTGATTATCAGTGATTGTTCATTATCGGCCATTGTTCATTATCAGTGATTGTTCATTATCAGCGATTGTTGATTATCAGCCATTGTTGATTATCACCGATTGTTCATTATCAGCGATTGTTGATTATCAGCGATTGTTCATTATCAGCGATTGTTCATTATCATTGATTGTTCATTATCAGCGATTGTTCATTATCAGTGATTGTTGATTATCGGCGATTGTTCATTATCAGCGATTGTTGATTATCAGTTATTGTTGATTATCAGCGATTGTTCATTATCAGCGATTGTTCATTATCGGCGATTGCCGTAATTGAAATTAGCGGGGTTTGCGCTGAGCCAATCGCGCTGCAGGCAGCGGATCTCCCTGCCGTGCTTAGGCGGGTTTAAACAAGGCTGCTAATGATCCGTGATGGGTTTAATTTAATTACAGGCTGTGAGCGACACCAGCGCCGGGTTCAGCTCCAGGGCGCGGATCTGAGGAACTGGATCTGCTGGGAGGAGGCTGCTGAGCCCAGGAGATTGTGCTGCAAAGGGATTGAGCAGAGACGGGAATTTATAATCACAGAGACGGGAATTTAAAATCACAGGGACGGGAATTTAAAATCACGGAGGTGGGAATTTAAAATCGCTGAATGGTTTGTGTTGGAAAAAACCTTCAAGCCCATTCCCATCCCATCCATGGCAGGGACACTCTCACTGTCCCAGGTGGATCCAACCTGGCCTTGGACACTGCCACAGCAAATCTGGGAATTCCAGCTCAATCTCCCCACCCTCCCAGCCAGGGATTCCTTCCAAGATCCCACCATAAATCTCTCCTCTTTCAATTTAAAACCATTTCCCTTGTCCTACCCTATGTGCCTGTATAAAAAGTCTCTCTCCCTTTGCTCTCTAGCCCCTGAGAGGAATGTCGAATTCATCTTTGCAAACGAGATGAGGATCTGCTGCCAGATAAAAACAGCACTGAGAGAGAAAAGAAACAATGGGATGGATTCCACTGATTGATGAATGGAAAAGATGTTTGCCTTTACAAACAAACTGCAGCTTTGCTGAGAAATGAAATTGGATATTGGAAGAAGCAATGGCGGGGGAAGTAGGAATTCTGTAAGAATTAAAAATTAAAAGGGAGGGTTATGCAATAGAGGGGAATCTCAGGTATCAGGGGTTTGGGGAGTCTGTGACTATCAAGTAAGAGAGAAATTGGGATAAAAAGGAGGCTGAGCCCTCCAAAAATCTGAGAGATCCCAGGGGAATGCCCCATGGCCTCTCCCTTTATTCAAATAAAGTTACAGGACTCCTCTGTCTCCTTTTTGGACATTTGGTGTTTGTGGATTCATTTTCCTGACACAAGGAACAGAAATCAAATGATCCCCAAAAAGCAAAACCCACAGGGAACCCCATCACCCCCCTCAGGATAAAATGTCCCATTTCCTCAGAAATCTCCCCAAGCATTTGTCACCCCCACATGAATATTCATTGCTGGTGCCTGCCTGGGATTTGTCCTTTTTTATTTGTTGCCACACAGACTTTGTCCCCTTTGAGAGCCTGTCCACAAGAACTTTATTTCTTTCTTCTCCCCTCTCACTGCCATACCCATGCTGAATGGGTATTGTTGGAATTTATTAATCAAATCATCAGGCAAGCAGAGATGGCTCTGCCCAGCTCATAATCCTAAAAAATGAGATTGGCTTTGCCTGACAGATCCTATTGCCATTAACTCTTTTATGTTGTCTTAATTTCCTCCTAATGAAGCTCCATATAATTGGGTTTTATGGAGCTGACAGCAGCCTGATAATGCTTTAAAATTTCCCCCTTTTAATTACTGACTCACAGTGATTCCCGGGCCTCCAGAACTTCCCTAGTGAGGCAAAACTTGCTAAAAAATCGATGTGATGGGTCAGAGAGCTGGAGAAGCCTCATGTGCAAATTCCTTTCTGGTTCAACAATTTGCCTCTGTCCAAGACTTCTCAAATCCAGAAGCAGCTGAATCAACACCAGCATCAGAATTTATTTCCTTTTTTTTTTTTTTTTTTTTTGTTTTTTTTTTGTTTTTTTTGTTTTTGTTTTTAACTTCACAACCTCCTGCTTGTTGTTTTTATTCGGGGGTTTCATTTTGTGCTGTGGTTTGGCCAACTCCTGCAACATCTCCTGGCTTTTCTCCTTCCTTTCCCACTTTTCCTTCTCCCTGCTGGATTTTCCAGGTGACCTCAGGAGCCACGGGCATGGTGACAAGAGCCAGGGCCACCTCAGGAGTGACACCAACAGTGACAGCAGCCAGGGCCACCTTGCCCATGGCAGGGGTGGGATGGGATGACCTTTAAGATCCCCTCCAACCCAAATTCTGGGATTCCATGATCATTTCTCTGCTCCCCAATTCCAGCTCTGGGCTCATTTGCTCACTCAGTTCCCTCCCACTGATTATAATTAAATTTAGCAGGAGCAACTTTCAGCAGTTAGAAACAAAACCCTCCCTTCAGCTTGGAAGCACAGAATGGTTTGGGCTGGAAGTGACCTTTATTTTTTTTATTTTACTTTATTTTTTTCTGACGATCTCAATTTTGCCGAAGGTGTAAGATTTGCTTCAGCAAAACAGAGAGAGTTTGGGATTTTGCCACACTGCGAATTTTTCATGGTTTATTAGAGTGTTGGAGGGGTCCAGCCCAGCCTGTGGCTGCTTAATTGAGTGAAATCCCACTCCAGTACCTGCCTGGAAACATCTGGCACGGCACGGAACAGCTGGGGATCCAATCCCTGCTGCCAGCTCACTCCACACAAACCAGGTATTCCTGGGAAAAATCCGCCTGGAAAGTTGTACACAGAAATATATATTAAAAAAAAAAAAAAAAAAAAAAAAAAAAAAAAAAAAAAAAAAAAAGATTTTCAGGCTTTTTGCGATAAGAGAGGGTTCTTATTCCCTGCTCCCGTTCGCGCTCTTGCTGGCTCGGACCCGGGCCCCGTTCCCGTTCCTTTTCCCGTTCCCATTCCGGTTGCTTTTTCCCGGTCCCATTCCGGTTCCTTTTCCCGTTCTCATTCCGGTTCCTTTTCCCGTTCCCATTCCGGTTGTTTTTCCCGGTCCCGTTCCCATTCCGGTTGTTTTTCCCGGTCCCATTCCGGTTGTTTTTCCCGGTCCCGTTCCCATTCCGGTTCCTTTTCCCGTTCCCATTCCGGTTCCTTTTCCCGTTCCCGTTCCGGTTGTTTTCCCCGGTCCCGTTCCCATTCCGGCTGTTTTTCCCGTTCCCATTCCGGTT
Source organism: Erithacus rubecula (assembly GCF_903797595.1). NCBI lineage: Eukaryota > Metazoa > Chordata > Aves > Passeriformes > Muscicapidae > Erithacus > Erithacus rubecula. Next base: position 759,811 of record NW_027635538.1, on the reverse strand, counting down.
GTTTTTCCCGGTCCCGTTCCCATTCCGGCTGTTTTTCCCGTTCCCGTTCCGGTTGTTTTCCCCGGTCCCGTTCCCATTCCGGCTGTTTTTCCCGTTCCCATTCCGGTTGTTTTTCCCGGTCCCGTTCCCATTCCGGTTGTTTTTCCCGTTCCCATTCCGGTTGTTTTTCCCGGTCCCGTTCCCATTCCGGTTGTTTTTCCCGTTCCCATTCCGGTTGTTTTCCCCGGTCCCGTTCCCATTCCGGTTGTTTTTCCCGTTCCCATTCCGGTTGTTTTTCCCGGTCCCGTTCCCATTCCGGTTCCTTTTCCCGTTCCCGTTCCGGTTGTTTTCCCCGGTCCCGTTCCCATTCCGGCTGTTTTTCCCGTTCCCATTCCGGTTGTTTTTCCCGGTCCCGTTCCCATTCCGGCTGTTTTTCCCGTTCCCGTTCCGGTTGTTTTCCCCGGTCCCGTTCCCATTCCGGCTGTTTTTCCCGTTCCCATTCCGGTTGTTTTTCCCGGTCCCGTTCCCATTCCGGTTGTTTTTTCCCGTTCCCATTCCGGTTGTTTTCCCCGGTCCCGTTCCCATTCCGGTTGTTTTTCCCGTTCCCATTCCGGTTGTTTTTCCCGGTCCCGTTCCCATTCCGGTTCCTTTTCCCGGTCCCGGTTCCGCTCCCTCACAGCGGCCGCAAGAGGGCGCCCCGCTCCGACCACGCCCCCTCTCGTCACTGACCAATCAGAGGCGGCGGCGCTGCGCGCGCGCTCGGGGCGCCCATTCACAAAGCGGCGGGGGCATGAATGGGGCGGGTCACGTGGGCAGAGGCGTTCCCACGGCCCCTGCGCTGCGTTCCGGGATGGAGCCGGGACCGGGACCGGGATCGGGACCGGGATCCTGGGCCGCCACCGCCTGCGTGGTGACGGGCGCTTCCCGCGGCTTCGGCCGCAGCCTGGCTCGGCTGCTGGCGCCGCAGCTCGGGCCCGGCTCGGCGCTGCTGCTGCTGGCGCGATCCGCCGATGCGCTGGGCGAGCTGGCGAGCGAGCTGCGGGCCGGGACTACCGGGAATGACCCCGGGAATGACCCCGGGAATGACCCCGGCAGTGACAGCGGCAGTGGCCCCGGGCTGCGGGTGCAGTGCGTGGCCGCTGACCTGGGCTGCGAGGAGGGGCTGCGGAGGGCGAGCGCTGCCCTGCGGGAGCTGCTGCAGGACCCGACCTTCGGCCGCCTGCTGCTGGTCAACAACGCCGGTAACCGCTCGGCTGTCCCCTCCTGTCCCCGCTGTCCCCTCCTGTCCCCGCCTGTCCCCGCCTGTCCCCGCTGTCCCCTCCCCGAACCACTGCCCTCCATCCCCGGGGACAGCCGGCTCAGCCCCGCTCTCTCCGCGGTTCATTCCTTGCTTGGGGTGCCAGCAAATATCCCCAAAGAATGAAGGAACTGGGGGGATTTCACCCTGTCTGGGTGTTGGTTAATTAAAGGAATTAATTAGGGGGCGGGTCCCTGGCAGTGCTTTGCTGCTCTCGAGGTTTTACTGTGGCATAAGAACAGTTTGTCAGCAAAATTAATTCACAAACACCAGAGGTTTATGTCCAAAGAGGAGACAGAGGAATAAAATAATATTCAAATAAAGCAAAAAGGACTCCTCTGTTAAAAGGGAGTAGTTATCTGAGACTTAAATAATTAATTGTCTGTCATTTCATGTTTGCTCAGCTGTGCTTGCAATGGGAAAAGACAAAACTAGTGAAACATAGACAATGCAACCAGAAACCCATTCTTTGGAAAACTGGATTATGCCCAGAAATCATTTGTATTGTCATTGATGGAAAAGGTCAAGAGTTCAGGGTGAAGAAGACTCACCTTACTTCCTCCTTTTAGACCCCTGCCCACAGAAACGACCCCAGACTTAATTTAAGAAGTCAATCAATGCTTAATAGCTATTCAAGCTAATTACCACAGTAAAGGGGGATGGGAGGTTCTGTTATTATGAATATATATTTATTTGAATCCTTTGCCAATAAACAGACCCTGTGATCACCTCACCTTCAATTGGTAGAGAGTCTTTTGTCCATCACGGTTGAGTATCTACAGAGCAATATCATATTTTGGTGAATCAATACAGCAGGGTGAGGGCTGGACATTGTTTGAGATCCCCCCCAAACCATTGCACATTTGTGATTCCCAGGCTCTTTGGGAGACATCTCCAAATCCTTCCTGGACTTCACTGACCTGCAGGAGATCAACACCTACTTCTCCTTCAACATCAGCTCAGCACTGTGCCTCACCTCCGTGGCCCTGGGGGCGTTTGGGGCCCGGCCTGGCTGCAGCAGGACCGTGGTGAACATCTCCTCGCTGTGTGCCAGGGAGCCCTTCCCCAGCTGGGCTCTGTACTGTGCAGCCAAAGCTGCTCGGGACATGGTGTTCAGGGTGCTGGCCCTGGAGCAGCCCCAGCTGCGTGTGCTCAGCTATGCCCCAGGTCAGGAGAGGGGCTCCTGCTGCAGGGAATGGGCACAGGTGACATCCCAGCTCCTGGGGGGACAGCTCCAGTGGTGCTCTCTGGTTTTCCATAGTGGAATTGGGCTGGGTGGGAAAGGATTTTAAACCCATGGGACACATCGATGTGCCAGGGGGTCCAGCCTGGCCTGGGCACTGCCAGGGATCAGGGGCAGCCACAGCAAATCTGGGAATCCCAGCCCAGGCAGGAATTGCTTCCCAAGCTCTGCCTGCTGGGCTCCAGCTGTGCTCCATGGGATGAGGGCCCTGCACAGCTGGATCCCACATCTGCTCAGGGGCACCATGGGCTGCTCAGTCATGGAATCCCAGAGGAGTTTGGGTCAGGAGGGACCCCAAATCCCAGCCCATCCATGGCAGGGAGACTCCCACTGTCCCAGGGGGATCCAGGGGCAGCCACAGCAAATCTGGGAATCCCAGCCCAGGCAGGAATTCCTTCCCCAATCTCCCCTTTCCCAGTGGAGCCATTCCCTGTGTCCTTGTCCCCAATTCCAGCTCTCCTGGAGCCCCTGCAGGGACTCTGAGCATCCCCTGGAATTTTCCCTTCTCCCCAGCCCATTTCCAGAGGGAAAAATGACCCCTGGATATTTTTTTAAACCCTTAAATAATTTTTTTGCTGCACTTTTTTCTTTTCCCCAGGACCCTTGGACACAGACATGCAGCTGCTGGCCCGGACCAGGACTGGGGACCCTGGGATGCGCCAGCACTTCCAGAGGATGCAGGAGCAGGGGCAGCTGATTGACAGCTCTGTGTCAGCCCAGAAGCTGCTCCAGCTCCTGAAGGAGGATTCCTTCCCCTCTGGAGCTCACGTGGATTTCTATGACATCTGAGCTTTGCCTTCCTGCTTTGCTCCCAGCTCAGCCTTTCCCTGGTGCCTCCAGCAGGATTTTGTTCAAATCTTGGGGTTTGGGAAGTGTTAAGACACCTCTGTGTGCCTTATAAACAGCCCTGGTGGCCTTGTGGGGTTGGGCAGCAGCTGGAATCCCTCAGTTCTGGGGTTTGGGAGGAGAGGAATGGCCCTGGAAGGTTCCAAGTGTCCCCACAGCAGCAGGTCCCCAAGGAGTGGCACTGTCCCCCTGAGCCCTGAGTCTGCCCTGCTCCCCAGGGGTCCCCACTCCTCCTGTCTCTGAATCCTGAGCTCAGGTGCAGCAAGAGCAGGAATCACCAGGAGAGGGAGCTGGCCTTGGGAATTTTGGGAGTTTTGGGAATTTTGGGAGCCTGGCTGGAGTGACCAGCTCAGGGAAAGCTGATCAGAGCAAAGACACAGCCCCAGTTCCTGCCCTGCTCCTGCTGCAGGTTTTGGGTCCAAGCCTTGCTTTGGGGCTTCAGCCCCTTCCTTTGAATTCTTTGTGGAGGTTTTGTGTCACTTTTTTCATCAGATTCCAGCAGGCACAGACACACAGAGGCTTTTCTTCTGGAAAGTTGATGCAGAAAAGTTGTTTTGAAGCCCAGCACAGCCCCTGTGTGCCCTGGAAGTGCCCAGTGCCCCTCTGTGCCCCCTCCACCCCACCCTGCAGCTCAGATTCTGTCACCCTGGCTCTCCAATCATTAAAAATTCTAAACCCATCAGTTTTAAAGTCTGCTCTGGGGTTTTTGCTGTGTCTTTAAGGGTGGGAGGGTGGGAGGAGGATCTTGGTTAAGCACTGGCTTCACCCAGCAAGGCCCAGAATTCCCTCCTGAGCCCTTTCATTAACTCTCTGCTCATTTAATCCTGGCAAGCTCCTAAATCCCTCCTCCCAGCCAGCCCTGCTGGGCCCTGGATCATTTTCCAGCCCCTTTTCTCTCTCCCCACAAGAAGCAGCAGCACAAATCCATGGTGGAGCCCCCTGAGGAAACTCCACACCTGCTCCAAGGGGATCTGCACACCCCAGGCACATCCCAAGCACAAATCCCATGGATGTGATGTCCCACTCCTGATTTCCCTGGTAAAGTTTGGTCACAGTTTGTCAATCCCTCCCAGCTCTCCTGGAGGTTTCATTTTTGGGGTTTCATCCCCTCAGTGTCCCCATTTCTCTGTGCAGCTGTTGGGATGGCTCTGGGATCCCCAGGGCTGTGCTGGGTTTGGGATTCCCACTCCAGGAGCAGAGCTCTGCCCAGGGAGAAATGACAGAGATGCTTTTGGGACATTGCCCTGGGTGTCACCATCCCCCAGGTGTCACCATTCCCTGGGTGCCACCATTCCTGATACCAACATCCCCTGGGTGTCACCATTCCCTGGGTGCCAACATTCACCAGGCAATGACCCCCTAAATACCAAAATCCACCAGCTATCAACATCCCCTGGGTACAAATATCACCTGGATACCAAAATCCTCCAGGTACCTGCATCACCCTGGGTACCAACATCTCCCATGTACCAGCATCTTTGGGTGGCAGCATCCTCTGGATACCAAAATCCACCAGGCACCAGCATCTTGGGGTACCAAAATCTGCTAGTCACCAACATCCCCTGGGTACCAGCGTCCACCAGGTACCAGCATCTTTGGGTACCAAAATCTGCCGGGCACCAACAGCCTCTGAGTGCCAGCATCCTCTGGGTACAAGTATCACCTGAATACCAAAATCCTCCAGGTACCAGCATCACCCTGGGTACCAACATTCACCAGGTGCCAGCATCCCCTGGGTACCAGGATCTTTGGGTACCAGCATCACTCTGGGATCCAGGATTTTCCGGGTTCCAGGATTCTCGGGGGTTCCAGGGTTCCCTCCCGGGGCAGCCAGCCCGTGCCCCGGTGGGCGCTGTGCGATGCTGAACCTCACGGAATTTTTCATTTTCATTTCCAGTCACCAGCTGAGGGCGTGCCGAGACCGGGCAAAGGAGCCCGGCTGGAGCGGGGAGCCCGGGGATGCCTCTGGAAAAGCAGCCGGGAGGGGATGGAGCCGCTGCACCGACCCCTCGGCCACTCAATTGTTAATTAAAAAGCCGCATCCCTGCGCCGGGGGCTTTGCCAGAGGCTGGAGTAGGGCAAATACAGAAGGGTGTTAAAAATGAGGGAGTTTGGGGCTCTCAGAGCTGTCCCAATTCCAGAGGCAGGAGCTCCCAGCTCACCTGGGCAGGTGTATCCCAATGGATTCGTGTGTCCCCGTGGGCACCCCCGGGATTTGGGGCTGGGGATGAACCCTGCAGGGAGTGACCCCAAAATGAGCCCCTCCATCCCAGCAGAGCCAGGGATTCTGCTCTCCCTGCAGGGAATCAAGTGCTGAGGTGAGGTTTCAACCCAGAGGTGTGTTTTGGGTTTTTAAACCCAAAAATCCTCCAAGCCTGGGGTGTCCCTCCAGGCACTTTCCTCCCAAATTCCACAAGTTCCCGCCCTGCCTCCTGCAGCAAAACCTCTGTAGGGCCTTTCATCCCTTTTCCCCCTTTTCCATCCCCCTGAGCAGGGAGATAAAGCAGCAGCAGCAGCTCTGCAGGTGCCTCCTGGGGTGGAATCCCTAAAAATGCCACACAAAGCCCCGTGATGGCCTCAAGAGCAGCTTGGGGCATGAGGGGAGGGGGCTGGGCAGTGTTTTGGGGTGACACCGGCAGCCTGAGTGACCCCGGATCCCCGGGGGACACTCGCCAGCGCTGGGGACACACTGAGCCCTTTGTGCCCGTGCTGGGCTGGGCTCAGCCGGGTCACGCAGGAGCCAAAAACGCGGCGGGCTTTGGCTGTGAGCAGAGCTCGGGGCTGAGCCCCTAAATCCCCCCAAAGCCACCCCAAATGAAAGGCAGCTCACCCCTGACCTCCCAAAGCTCAGCTCTGCCCGGGCTCGGCAGGAGCAGCTCCCCCAGCTCGACCTCGGTGTCGCGGTGCCCAGGAATGCTGAGCTCGGCAGGACAGCGAGCGCCGAGCTGGGACAGGCAGCGACCAGCGGCTGCCTTTGCCCAGGGACAAAGGGAAAGGAGCTGCTGCCCCCTGCAAGGGGGGAAAGGGCCGGCACCGGGACCCCCACCCTGCCCCGGGGTGCCCATGGGGTCACACCCACCGGCCACGGGCACCAGGCAGATTTGGGGATGTCTTGGGGCGGTGCTGGATGGGCAGGATGAGAGTGTGGGAGCAATAAACTCCTTTCAGGTGCTCACAGAGCCTGCTCTGGGCACTGCCCCCCTGCCTGTCCTCCTCCTGTCCCTCTGGCTGTCCCTGCTCTCAGCCCGGTGTCACAGTTCCAGCCATGTCCCCTCCTCGCTGTCCCCTGGTTTGGTGGCCTCAGGAGCAGCTCCAGCACGGGGATTCTGTCCCTGCAGGCAGTGCCCAGGCCAGGAAAAGAGATGGAATTTGGGAATAAAAGCAGGAAATGCAGTGGAGATCCAACCTGGCTCAGCCCAGGTGACACTGCTGTGAAAATAAAATCAGGGAGAGAAATGATCCCAAAGAAAGAATCCTGCTGGGATCAAAGCACAGGGAAGGAGGTGGCAGCAGGAATTCCGTGTGGAAATCCCAGAGATTTTGTGTCTGGAGCTGGGGAAAGACAGGACAGGGACAGGATGGACTGGGAGCAGCCCTGGGAGGAGGATTAGGGCTGATCCCAAGGAAAGGTGGGAATTGTGTCCCTGTGCCCCAGGCTCAGGTGAGACCCCACCTGCAGAGCTGCCCCAGCCCTGGATCCCAAATTCAGGAGGACGTGGAGCTGCTGCAGAGAGTCCAGAGGAGATCATGGAAATGCTGCCAGGATTCTGGAGCCAGGCTGGGAGAGCTGGGAATGTTCCCTGGAGAAGGGAAAATTCCAGGGGATGCTCAGAGTCCCTGCAGGGGCTCCAGGAGAGCTGGAATTGGGGACAAGGACACAGGGAATGGCTCCACTGGGAAAGGGGAGATTGGGCTGGGATCTTGGGAAGGAATTCCTGCCTGGGCTGGGATTCCCAGATTTGCTGTGGCTGCCCCTGGATCCCTGGCAGTGCCCAAAGCCAGGCTGGATCCCCTGGGATGGATGAAGGTGTCCCTGAACATGAACTGGATGATCCTTGAGGTCCCAAAGCCTTTGATGAGTCAGGTCCCCATCAATGAGTAACGAGGGCCAGAGAGGAGCTGACAGATTAACCCAGCCCAGAGCAGGTTCAGGGTTGTGCTGACGTGTCCTGTCAGAGATCTCCCACTCCTTAATGAGTGATTAGTTACTTTGCTCTGGAGGTTAATGGGGATGCACTGCAGAAATGATCTGTGATTAATTAAACAGCTTGAGCTGGTGCAGGCACAGCAGTGAGCTGAGCTGGGCTGAGATGAGCTGGGACTAGGGCTGGGTCCAAACTGGGATTAAGGCTGGATCCAAACTGAGATTAAGGCTGGATCCAAACTGGGACTAGGGCTGGATCCAAACTGGGATTAAGGCTGGATCTGAACTGGGTCTGGATCTGAACTGGGATTAATACTGGATCCAAACTGGGACTAGGGCTGGATCCAAGGTAGGATTAAGGTTGCATCCAAACTGGGATTAAGGCTGGATCCAAATTGGGATTAAGGCTAGATCCAAACTGGAATTAAGGCTGGATCCAAGGTGGGATTAAGGCTGGATCCAAACTGGACCTAGGGGTGGATCCAAACTGGGATTAATACTGAATCCAAACTGGGACTAGGGCTGGATCCAAACTGAGACTAGGACTGGATCCAAACTGGGATTAATACTGGATCCAAACTGGGACTAGGGCTGGATCCAAAGTGGGATTAAGGCTGGATCCAAAGTGGGATTAATACTGGATCCAAAATGAGACTAGGGATTGATCCAAAGTGGGATTAAGGTTGGATCCAAACTGGGCCTGGATCTGAACTGGGATTAATACTGGATCCAAATTGGGCCTAGGGCTGGATCCAAGGTGGGATTAAGGTTGGATCCAAACTGGGATTAAGGCTGGATCCAAACTGGGCCTAGGGCTGGATCCAAAGTGGGATTAAGGCTGGGTCCAGGCTGGGTCTAGGGCTGGATCCTGACTTTGGCATCGCTCCTGGAGCTGGTCTGGACCCACCAAACCCACCAGGGCCTGGATGGGCTCTGCAGACCTACAGCCATTCCCATCCCAGTGGAAAAAGCTGCACTTGCTTTTCCCTTGGTTTTTCCTTCCGTTATCCCAAAGCAGCCTCTGTCTCGCTCACTGGGTGCCTTCCAAGCCTCCTCCCCTGAGTCCTGCAATCCCAGAATGGCTTGGGTTGGAATGGACCTCCCACTGCCCAAGTTCATCCAGGCCTTCTCCAGCCTGGCCTTGATCAGAGTTGGGGAATCCACAACTTCCCAGGACAGCCTGTGCCAGATCTCACCCCCTCTCAGGAAGAATTTCTTCCTGAAACCCACCCAAATTTCCCCTGTCTCAATTTGTTCCCATCACTCCTTGTCCTATCACTGCAGCTCCAGGCTGAAGCCAGGCTGTGGCTGAGCTGCTCCCCCAGGATTTGGGGACATTGTGTTGTCCCCAAATCACCTCCTTGCTGTTTTCTTCCTTCATCAAAGCCACCGGTTCCACTGGGAACATCCATCCTCCTCCTGTCTGCTGTCCTGTGCCACAGCTGCACTCCTCATCCTCCAGCCACCCTAAAACCTTCCTGTGATGGTGGCTCAACCCTTCCTGAGCCCGGGATAATCCCAACAAATCCAGTCATTCCCATCCTGCTGCCATCCCAGCAGGCTCTGGAGGATCCCAGTTGTATTTAACTGAGTTTAGACAGAAAGGGTGAGAAAACCAAACCCATCCCTCTTGTGCTGATGGCCAAGGGACAATCCCAATAAATCTTTGTCATTCCCATCCTGTTGGGATCTTGGCAGGCTCTGGAGGATCCCAGCACTGAGTTCAGGCAGAAAGAGTGACCAAGCTCCCATTCCTCACACCCCTCCTGAGCAAATCCCTGCCATTCCCATCCTGCCATCCCAGCAGGCTCTGGAAGATCCCAGTTGTATTTAACTGAGTTTAGACAGAAAGGGGGAGAAAACCAAACCCATCCCTCTTGTGCTGACAGCTCTGCCCCTTCCCAAACACGGAATGATCCCAATGAATCCCCATCCCCACCCTGTTGGGATCCCAGCAGGCCTTGGAAGATCCCAGCACTGAGCTGAGGCAGAGAGGGCGAGTGCCCTGTGTGGGATCCCATTGTGATCCCACAGCGATCTCATGGTGATCCCACAGAGTTCACAGGGTGATCCCACAGCGATCCCACAGAGATCCCAGTGTGATCCCACAGCAATCCCATTGTGATCCTACAGTGATCCCAGGGTGATCCCAGGGTGATCCCACAGTGTTCCCAGGGTGATCCCACAGTGTTCCCACAGCGATCCCATGGCAATTCCAGGGTGATCCCATCCTGTCCCTTCCCCAGGCCGATCCCACAGCGATCCCAGCCTGTCCCTTTCCCCAGGGCTATCCCAGGGCAATCCCAGGTCGATCCCATCCTGTCTCTTCCCCAGGGCTATCCCATGACGATCCCAGTCCGTCCCTTTCCCCTGGGTAATCCCAGGACAATCCCATGACAATCCCATGATGATCCCACCCGTCCCTTTCCCGGGCCGATCCCGCCCGTCCCTTTCCCGGTCCCTTTCCCGGTCCCTCTCCCGGTCCCTTTCTCCATCCCTATCCCGGCGGTCCCTTTCCCGGTCCCTTTCCCGGTCCCTTTCTCCATCCCTATCCCGGCGGTCCCTTTCCCGGTCCCTTTCCCGGTCCCTTTCCCGGTCCCGCCGGAGCCGCATTCACATTCCTGCCGCGAGCGCACTTGTCAGCCGAGCTGTCAGTGCCGCCGTAATGGGGCCACGGCGGTCACTCGTGTTGGGAGTAAACACAGCCCGATCTGAGAAAACAAGAGCAGAGCCCCGAGCTCCCGGCACGGCTGCAGAGCCCCGCTGCTCCCCGGGGAGGGGGCGCCCAGGCTCCCCCCGCCACCCCAAAACCCTCGGCAGGGATGGGGGGTACCCGGCACCCCCGGAGTGCGGATGCGGAGATTTGGGGTTCAATGGGGGATGTTTGGGGTGTGCAGGGGACATGGGGGACGCGAGGCGTTGGTGTCGCAGCTCGGTGACTTCCAGCCGCAGCTGCTTCTGGGGTTTTGAACCTTAAAAAAAAAAATTTAAATGGAGTTTTGCGCATCCCGGAGCTGCCTTGAGCCTGAGGGACCTGTTTGGGGAGAGGGTTCAGCCTCCTCAGCATCCCCCGGGGTCCCTCCAGCGCTGCCACCTCCAGCGGTGTCCCCAGAGGAGGAGGAGGAGGAGGAAGAACAGCTCTGGGAATCTCAGCGCCGCTTCTTCCTTTGGGAAATTCCCCCAACTTCCCAAGCCTCCCAACAAAGGGGCGGCCGCGCTGAAAAGCCGCGGGTTTGGGACAAAGGAGGGAACGGGGGGACGGAGGGAATCCATCCCTCACCCCCCAAATCCATGGGATGCTGCTCTCCCCACTCCCCTTCCCCGGCGCGGTTTATTCACAGACACAAACCCTACCAAAAAAAAACCCAAAAAAAAAAAAAACCACAAAAAACCCCGAAAAAAGCTACAAACGCCACCGAATATTTCCTGCGGGCGGGGAGGGGAGCGGCAGTTTTTATCCTCCTCCAAACCCGACGCAAAATGTTGGGGTCACTCCTCCTTTGAAATCCCCCGCGGCCTTTCTTCCCATTAAACCAGCTCCCAGCTCAGAAGTTTCTTCCCCACCCTCCTCCCCCGCCCACTCCCCCCCCCACCTTTTTTTTTTTTTGTTGTTTTTTGGGTTTTTTTTAATTTCATAATAAAGCATCTCAGATCTCGGAGCTGCAACTCATCTCACACCTAAGCGAGATTGCGTTTTGCACAAGCCTTTCAGCTGTTTTCTCAATCTCTCCTCTGTCTCATTCTCAATTCAGGCAGTTGCTATAGGTATGTTTTAATCCCCAGCATGGTAGATTTTAATTAGTCTTTGTACAGATGGCCAATTAACATTCATTACTTTTGCCTTGAGCGATTAATTATGAGTTTGGATAGAAGGGGAGATGCAGACAGGAAAGATGGGCAGGTGAATAAAAAAAGGGATTTTAATCAGAGTTTGGGAATTTTTTTTTTCCCCCTTCTGATTTATATATATCCACAGGCACACGGAAAGAGGAGGGAAAAGAGGCGACACGGTGCGAGTTCCATTCGCGGGGAGCAATTCCAGAGCCGGAGCGGCGGGACCGGCATCGGCAGCCGGGGATGCCGCAGGCTCTGGGGCTTGGGGCAGCCCCAACCCACGGAGCGCTGGTGGCTCCCAGCTCCTGGGAACCCGCATCCCAAAGGATCCGGGGCTGCAGCGGAGCCGGGGGACAGCGGCGACACAGAGCAGGACGGGCCCCGCAATTGTCCCCTCCCGGGCCCCGGTGACACGTCGCTAATTCTTCCTAATTGATTTTTCACGCCGGCGGGAGGGAGACGGTGACATCCAACAAGGGAGCGGCATGAAAGGGGCTGGGATCTCCCCCCGCAGCCCGGATGCCTCGGCCGGGGCTGGGTAGCCATGGAGAGCCCGGGCCGAGCCGAGCCGTGCCAGCCGTGCCAGCCGCTCCCGCTGCTGTTTCGGGCTTTTTAGCACCTTTGGGGTTTGGTCCTGGCCCGCTCGGGGTGTTTCCTGCAGGATTTTTCTCGGGAGGAGCAGGGAGGGCCCGGAGCTGGCCTGGCACGGCAGGGGAGTGGCTGCGGGAGCTGTCACCTGCGTGGTGACAATGGTTTGTGCATGGCTGTGTCACCCGCGTCCCTGGGTGCGTGTGTCACCTGGATCCCAGAGACATTTCTGCGTGTCTGTGTCACCTGGATCCCAGCGACATTCCTGGGTGTTTGTGTCACCTGCATCCCAGAGTGTTCCTGCGTGTCTGTGTCACCTGGATCCCAGGGACATTCCTGAGTGGATGTCTCACCTGCGTCCCAAAGTGTCCCCTATCGGTGTCACCTGTATCCCAGAGTGTTCCCGGGTGTCTGTGTCACCCGGATCCCAGCGACGTTCCTGAGTGTTTGTGTCACCTGGATCCTGGCACAATGCCTGATTGTCTGTGTCACCTTCATCCCAAAGTGTCCCTTATCCGTGTCACCTGTATCCCAGAGTGTTCCTGGGTGTCTGTGTCACCTGGATCCCAGTGACATTCCTTAGTGCCTGTGTCAGCTGGATCCCAAAGTGTCCCATATCGGTGTCACCTGGATCCCAGTGACATTCCCGGGTGTCTGTGTCACCTGGATCCCAGTGACATTCCTGGGTGTCTGTGTCACCTGGATCCCAGTGACATTCCTGGGTATTTGTGTCACCTGGATCCCAGTGACATTCCTGGGTGTCTGTGTCACCTGGATCCCAGTGACATTCCTGGGTATTTGTGTCACCTGCATCCCAGAGTGTCGCCCCCTGGGTCTCGGCCCCACCTGAGCATCCCCCCAGCCGTGCCTGACCCCTGCCCCAGCTCATCCCGCAGCTCTGGGCAGGGCCGGATGCCCTGGAACCCCCAAATCCGCGCTGGGCACCCCCAGGATCTGCCCCAGCCCTGCCACCCGCAGGGCTCTGTCCCCACCCTGCCTGTGCCTGTGACACACAGCCCCCGACCCGCTCGGCTCCCTGCCGAGGCTGTGGGGGCCCGGGAGGCTCGCACGGCCCCGTCCCCACCTGCAGAGCCGTGGCAGGGTATGGCCCTCCGGGAGCGTGTGCCATGGAAATGTGCACATTTCCTAAAAGCAATATGGAACAGCTAAATATACTGCTCACAAATCTGTTTACACTAATAATGGCTGGGAGCCTGCCATCCATATGACTGCACGGAACCATTGATTCAACAGAAATCCGCTGAAAATTCCTTGCAGGAGGAAGAAACTCGCGGCGCTTCATATCTCCATTTTTACCCCCTTGTTTGGTTTTTTTGTTGTTGTTGGTTTTTTTTAGGTTTTTTGTGGGTTTTTTTTCCCTGATTGTCGAGGAAGGGAGATGGTGGCACCTCTGGCACGGCCAGGTTGGCTCTGCCCATCCCTCGGCCCCTCTCGCCCTGCACAGCCACGGGATACTCAGCAAACCAGCAATTCCCAGCACAGCTCCAAGCGCTGGAGCTGCCTCCAGGGCTAAATGAACACAATATTTACCCATTTCCCACCCAACCGAGGGGTCCGAGGCAGCATCTTGGCGCCGCGCTCTTTCCCATTTTCGGAAAAAAAGAAAAAAAAAAAAAAAAAAAAGAGGGGAAAAAACCCCCTCCGGAATTGGCAGCTCGTGGAGTATTAATGGAAATGCTGCAGACTTGGCTCCCGCTCACCTCCCCAACATAATGTTAAATGGCAGCAAGGCACTATAGCAGTCATTTACATATGGTGCTTATAGACGCCAAACTTATTAACACAATAAAACTGCTGCGCCAGGAGCTTTCCTGCCTATTTTTCTCCTGGAGAATGTCAGTGTTGGAAGCACCTATCCGCCTCGTATGGAAACACCCGGGGCTGCCTTTCATATGGCACCGGCAAAATAAATAAATGACTCAGCCAGGGGCCCCCTCCGACCACTCCCGGAGGGAAGGGGGAGGGAGATCCGTGGATTCGGAGGTTTGGGGGTGGGGGAGATCACCGGAATCCACCAGAACCCCCCAGAACCCCCTGGAAAAGCGCATTTTCTCCGTGCTTGGGGGCAGCTCCACGCCAGGATTGGCTTGAACCCCCCCTCCGCTCTGAGGTGTCCCCAAGGTGTCCCCAAAGCTGCCCTGGGTGATTTCTGGATTGGTTTCCCTGATGCCAGCCCCAGGTGTTTCCATATTTCCACGTTTCCATGTCCAGGTGCTTCCAACAGGGGAATTCTCCACGTGGGAAAGGAGGTGGGAAATTCCCGGCCGTGGTTTTGTGCTGGGAAGTTCGGTGTCCATAAGTGACATTTGCGGGTGGCTGGTGCAGTGTCCCAGCGCCATTTAATGGGATTTTGGGGCTGCTGATCCCCGCTGATGTGACGCTGCCAGGTCCCCTCGGGATTTTGGGGAGGTTCTGCCGGGATTGAAGCACCCTCAGCTTCTCTCTGAGTGTGTCCCGGCCCTGCCATCGCTGGGAATGTTTCTGTCCCGGTGCCGGAGCGGGGATGAGGGCGGGTCACGCTCCCAAATTCCCCCGGAGATGGGTGTGCCATTGCCCGGGGGAAACTCCCCCAGCTCTCCCAGAAAGTTTTGGCTGGAATGAGTGGAGGAGCAGTTCTGGGGGGACACCTGATGGCCCTGGCAAAGGTCTGTGGTGGGACATGGGCCAGGACACAATCTGCACCCCAAAAACGCTGGGGAGCCCGGGCTGACCTGAAAATCTGCGTGCCAGCTTTTCCTGGAGCTGGCAGTGGATAAAGCCGGGAGTGAGAACTGAGCAGGGGATGCAAACCACAGCAGCCGAGGGGACTCAGGGGATCAGAGGTGAGGGAGGTGCCCGCTGCCAGCCAGAGAGTGGCAGTGCCACATGAATATAACAGTGCCACAGAGCCATGGCAGTGCCACATGAATATAACAGTGCCACACACCTATGGCAGTGCCACAGAGCCGTGGCAATGCCACATGAATATAACAGTGTCACACACCCATGGCAGTGCCACAGAGCCATGGCAGTGCCACATGAATATAACAGTGTCACACACCCATGGCAGTGCCACAGAGCCATGGCAGTGCCACAGAGCCATGGCAGTGCCACACGAATATAACAGTGTCACACACCCATGGCAGTGCCACAGAGCCGTGGCAGTGCCACATGGATATAACAGTGTCACACAGCCATGGCAGTGCCACATGAATATAACAGTGTCACACACCCATGGCAGTGCCACCTGAATATAACAGTGTCACACACCTATGGCAGTGCCACAGAGCCATGGCAGTGCCAGACACCTATGGCAGTGCCACAGAGCTATGGCAGATGTGACCAGAGCTGTCCCTGTCCTGTGTCCCTGCAGGAATGACCAGAGCTGTCCCTGTCCTGTGTCACTGCTGGACAGGAGTGACCAGAGCTGTCCCAGTTCCACCAAGGCCAGAGGGTGTCCCAGCTCCTGGAAATGCTTTCCCAGGGCCATGGGCCCCTCACAATCCCCTGGGGGTGTTCCCAGCTGGGGATGATCCTGTCAGGAGCTGGATCTTCAACACCTACAAGGACCTGGCAGCCAAATCCTGTTTGCTCAGAATTCCTGATGTCACCCCCAGAGCCCCAGCTGTGTCCCCTCCGAGGGTCCTCAGGACGTGCCAGCCCTGGATGTGCCCAGAGCCCAGCCAGGAGCTGGCACAGCAGATCCCACCGTGCCTGGCAGGGTTTGGAGAGGGGAGGGTGGATGTTCCCTATGGAAAAACCACTGAGAGCCTGTGGAGGTGGGGGGAACCCAGCAGCCCCTTTCCCTGCTGGAATGGCCTCTCCCAGTCCAGAACTGGGGCAACTGGGTGGCCTCCTGTTCTTAGAGTTGGGGTGGGATCCTCTCTCAGTCAGCCTGATCCCAAAAACTCATCCATCCATCCATGGACCCATCCATCCATCCATGGACCCATCCATCCATCCATGGATCCATCCACCAGGCACAGGGTGGGATTGTTGGGCTGTCTGCACAGGAGCTGGACTGGATGATCCCTGTCAGTCCCTTCCAGCTCAGGATATTCTGATTCTGTGATTCTGTCATCCATCCCTCCATCCCTCAATCCCTCCATCCATGGACCAGCTGACAAAAGCACCTCCATAAAAGACACTGAGGGAGGTGACAGCAATCACCTGCTGGAAGCCACCGGCTTCAGGCACCATTTATTGCAATCCACAATATCCCTGAAGCAATGAAAATCTAAAAACCAAAATAAAATGAAAGCAGGAAAACCTCCTGAAGCTGCCAGCCCTAAATCCGCCCCCATTTCCCCCGTGCCCCCAGGGCTGCCTGGATGGCCGGTGAGGAGGAATCCGGGCAGG
Source organism: Erithacus rubecula (assembly GCF_903797595.1). Taxonomy (NCBI): domain Eukaryota; kingdom Metazoa; phylum Chordata; class Aves; order Passeriformes; family Muscicapidae; genus Erithacus; species Erithacus rubecula. The sequence goes on along the minus strand of NW_027635538.1, from coordinate 743,521 downwards.
AGCCGTGCCCTGAAGAGCAGGAGGGGAAACGCCGCAGCGCTTTGAAGTCTGCTCAAGTTTGAGCGCTGCGGGGCCGGGGCTCATTTCCCACTCCCGGGCCGCGGTTACCGATTAACGAGGGGACAGAGCTGCGTGTGCGGGGCCAGCGCCCTGCCGGGGCTCCGGGGGTGCTGATGGACGCGGACACAGCGGTCCCGCTGTCCCTCTGTCGCTGCTCGCTGCCTGTCGCGTCCCTCTTTGCGTCTCCTTCTCTTCGCTTTGCACCTTGCAGGATTGGATTTTACAGACCCCCCCTTATCCCATCCCTGCACCCCCGATCCCGGTGCAGCCGCCCCTGCCCGGCCCCGGCGGCGGCTCTTTGGTTCAAAAGGAAAATGGTTTGTTTATTTTCTCCTTTTCCCGAAGCTGCTCCCGGCCGGAATCCAGCGGCAAGGAATCCATCCCGGCTCCCCTGTCCTGGGCATTCCGCGGAGAAAGTTTTCCTCTCGATAAAATTCCAGCCCGAGCAAGACCCCCCGCTGGGTTTGTTCCCCAAAGGATTAAAATCCTGCTTGAGCTCTCCTGGAGCTGGGAGCAGGCCTGGGAGCAGAGAGGAAAAGGAATTTAAAGATGAATTTGGGGTTCTCGGTCGGTTTCAGCCTAGCAGCTCCCCGGTTCCCTTCGGAGCATCCGAGCAGCCTCGCCTGGACCCTGAGCCGGGACTGAAAACCACCGGGGTGAATTGGGGGAAAAAAAAAAAAAAAAACAGACAAAATCAGAAAGAAAAATTTCTAAATTCCCGAGAGGGCGATTCACCCCCAAACCGAAGCTGCTCCCTCCCAAAAAACGCTGCGGTGGAGCCGGGGCGCGCAGGGGAGATGCCGCCGGCGGGGATCCCACGGCAGCAGCCGCAGCCCGGCCGCTTTTGGCGTTTTTCTCCCGCAGAAGATGCTGAAAGCGAGGGAGATCCGCACCAAACGAAATCCCGGCCCCGCGCCGCGCTCCGGGGCCGCGGATCCCGCAGGGCAGCGCCGGAGGGGCCGAGAGGAAAAAGACAAGAAAATAAGGGAAAAAAAAAAAGAAATTAAATTGAATTCAATCGGATTAAATTGATTGAAATAAAATTCCACAAACGGTCCTGAGCCAGGTTTCCTCGGCTGAGCCGAGCTGTCCCCGTGTCCTCCTTCCCCTCCCCGATCCCATCCCTTCCCTTCTTCCCCATTTCCATCCCTTCCCTTCTTCCCCGTCCCTTCCCTTTCCCATCCCCGTCCCTCCGCGCGCGTTCCCCGCTCCGCTCCCGCTGCCCTCTCCGCCAGCTCTCTCACCCAACTCCGCTTCTTTATTTCCACTCTTCCTATTAAAAAAAAAATATTATATATTTTAAAATCTATTTATAAAATATTTGAAATGTCGGTTATTTTTTCCCCCTCTCTCTGTCTTGCGGAAATGAAAATAAAAAAATAAAAAAAAAAAAAAATTAAAAAAACGTTTTGCCGACGCTCTCGCTCCATTTTTAGGCTTTCACTTCTCTGGGATTTGGTGTAATTTTTCCTTTCCTCCCCCCATCGTTGTCGCCGCAGCCTCTTGCGGGAGCGTGTCCGCGCAGAGCCCGCGGGCGCGCAGCAGCGCTCTGCTCTCCGCGGGGGGAAGGATCCCGCGCGGAGTATTTCGATCCAGCCAAGTGGAAAATAGACTTTCAACCCCCTTTGTGCGGGAGGGGAGGGCTGGCCCCCGCCTCCGCGGGCCGACAAAACTGCGAGCAGAGCCAAACTGCGGAGTGAACTCGGGACCGGCCCGCGCAGGGGCTGCGCGCCCGCGCAAAACCGCCCAAATCGCCGCTTCTTGGGAGCTTGGACTTTGTTGTTTTGGTTTGGTTTTTTTTTTTTTTTTTTTTCTTTTCAATTCCCGGCGCAGGATCGGAGCCGTGGGAACAGGTTTCGGTCCGGGGAAGGTCCTTTGGAAGGGGACACGCGGAGGGGAGCGGAGCTTGCGCGGGGGGCGGGAGAGGTGAGGGAGGTTTCACCTGTCCCTCCCCCCGCGGGCCGGAGTTCTGCACCGCAGCTCCGGGCAGGGCTGGATTTTTTAGTTAAATAGGGGGAAAAAAAAAAAAAAACAAAACAAGACCCAAACCAAACCAAATTTAAAAAAATAAAAAAAAAAAAAAAAAAACAAAAAAAAAAAAAAAAAAAAAAAAAAAAAAAAAAAAAAAAGAAAACAAACAAACAAAAAACCCAACTCAAAGAAGAAGAAGGAAAAAAAAACAGGAAATTTTAAAGATTTTTTTAAATTCAGAGGGAAACCCCCCCTCGCAGCCGGAGCCCCTCTGCCACAACTTCGCGGCGCCTGCGGGAGCGGCTCCAGTCCAGTTTTTCGGGCGCTCTCTGCGTCCTTTTGCCTCCTCTGCCTCCCCTTCCTCCCCTGCCTGCCCCTGCCTCCCCTTCCTGCCCCATCTCCCCCTGTCCTCCCCTGCCTCCCCCCGGCCTCCCCTGCCTCCCCTGGCCTCCTTGTGCCTCCTCTGCCTCTTCCCGGCTGCCCTCGTTCTCCTCCGGCTCCTCTTGCTTCCTTTTCTCTCCCCTGCCTGTCCTTACCCCTCTCTGATCCGCATTGCCGCCTGGACTTCGCACTGCCCGTGCTATCCCAACCCACCCCTGCCACCTTCCCATTACCGCACCCCATTATCCCATCCCATCATCCCATCCCGTTATCCCATCCCATTACCGCATCCCATCATCCCATCCCATTATCCCATCCCGTTATCCCATCCCTTCTCTAAATTCCTTGCTGTCCCATCCCATCCCTACATTTCCTGCTCTCTCCATTCCGGCCCCGCTCTCCCATCCCATCCCTAAATTCCCCGCTCTCCCGTCCCATCCCATCACTACTTTTCCTTGCTCTTCCATCCCGGCCCTGCTCTCCCATCCCTATATTCCAAACGCTGCTCTCCCATCCCATCCCATCCCATCCCTAAATTCCCTTCTCTTCCATCCCATTATCCCATCCCATTATCCCATCCCATCCCGGCCCGGCCCATCCCGGCCCTGCCTCCCCTCCCAGCCCAGGTGAGGCCGCCCCAGCCCGGCCCCGCAGGTACCGCCCGTGCTCGGAGCGGGGCTCGGGGCCGCGTGGGCTCCCGCGGGTGGGCGCGGGGCGGGGGCGGAGGAGGGGGGAGGGCTGCGGGCCGCGGTCCGTGTGTGTGTGTGCCGTGCCCAGGGGGAGGTTTCTGCTCACGCACACACACACACACGCACACACACACACCGCACACACGCGCGCACCCGCAGCACCGGCCCCGCTCCGGCCCCCCCGCCCCGCTCCCGGCTCACACCATGTTCCAGCCGTCCGCCAAGCGCTGCTTCACCATCGAGTCCCTGGTGGGCAAGGACACCCCCCTGGGCCCCGAGGAGCCCCCTCGCCCCGCCGCCCTCGCCTACCCCGGCCCCGCCGCCGCCGCCGACGCCGCCGCCTTCGCCCCCGGCTTCCAGGGAGCCGCCGGCCGGGCCCTGTACGGCAGCGCCGAGCTCGTCTTCCCCGAGGCCGTGGGGCACCCAGCGCTGCCCGTGGGGCCCCCCCAGCTGGGGGGCTCGGCCCTGCCTCACCCGCACCCCTTCTTCGGGCCGCAGCACCGCGACCCGCTCAACTTTTACCCCTGGGTGCTGCGGAACCGCTTCTTCGGCCACCGCTTCCAAGGTGAGCGGGGGCTGCGGGGGGCTGCGGGCCGGGGGCTGCGGGACCGGGGGGCTGCGGAACCGGGGGGCTCCTTGTCGGGGGTCGCGGCTGCAGGGCAGGACCTGTTGCTGCCGTGCCCGCACTCACGGCCGCGGCCACGGGCGCTCCACAATTCACGGTGCCTCCGAATTCCCGGTGCCGGTATCTCCGAATTCCCGGTATCTCCGAATTCCCGGTGCTCCGAATTCCCGGCGCTCCGAATTCCCGGTGCCGGGCAGAGCCCCCGGAGCTCGGCAGCCCCGCAGAGTCCCGGCCGAGCATCGCCGAGCTCCGGGCCCCGGGACCGGCGCCGCCGCTCCGTGCGCAGCCGAGCCGCCAATTTGGTTTTTTCTCCTCGCCGGGAACGAAGGGAAGGATTTCGGTGCGGCGGATCTCGGCTGCGCAGAGAGATGTTGTTTGGTTCTGTAGATTTTCTCTCGATTCCTTTTCTCCTCCTTATTTCTTTCTTGTCTTTCTTTTCTTTTCTTTCTTTTCTTCACTTTCTTGTTTTGCTTCTTTCGTTCTTTCATTCTTTCGTTCTTTCATTCTTTCTTTCTCTTAATTTTCTGATTCTGTCTCTATTTCTTTTACCTTTATTTTCTTTCACTTCTTTCCTTCCCACCCCCTTTCTTTTCTTTTTCCTTTCTTTATCTGCGTCCTTTTCTTTCCCTTTTTTCCCATATTTTTTTTTTCCTCGTTTTATTTTTTCTCAGTTTTTTCCTCTTTTTTTTTTCACCTCTCCGTCTCCCCTCTGTCCCGCCGCGGTGCCGGGGGGTCCCGCAGCCCGGATTAGTTTTATCTGCTCGGCACCAAGCCCTCGCTTGTCCCCGGGGCTCCGCCGGGATTGCGGTCGCTGCCCACAGCCCCGGGCCCGGCCCGCCGCTCTCCCGAGCCGTCCCTCTGTCCTTCCTTCTCTCTCCGCCTTTAATTTTCTTTTTCTTCCCTTGCTTTCGTTTCTTTCTGCCTTCTTTCGCTCGATTGCTTTACAGTTTTCCTTCTCTCGTTCGTTTTCCTCTGCCTCTTTCATTCTTTTTTTTCTTTGCTTTCTCACTTCTTGTCTCTTTTTTCCCTTCTCCTTTCACTTTCTTTTCCTTCTCTTTTTTTCCCTTTTCTCTTTCTTTCCCTCTTTTTAAGATCGCTTTCCCACTTTTCTTTCCTTGTTCCCTTCCCTCTTTCTTTCTCCCCTGCACTTTTTTGATTCAGTTTCCCTTTTCTATTTTTTTCCTGTCACTTTCTCACTCTTCCTCTTATTTTATAATTTCTTTTTCTCTCCGTCTCACCTTTTTCTCTCTGCCTCTTTCTTTCCTCTTCCTGCCGCTCTCCCCATCCATCCCTTCTCCCTCTTTCTTTTTTCTTTCTTCCTTCCTCACTCCTCTCCCTTTGACGCTGCGTCCAACCCCACCATGGGGCTACAAGCGAGAACGGGAGACAAATTTTGGAGCGGGAAAGCTCCCCAAAACCCCGCCATTCCCTTTTTTATGCCCTCCCCGTGTGCCAGGGCGGGGGAATCAGAGGGGAGCGGGGCTGAGCCGTGCGTGTGCCCGCAGGGAGCGAGGTGTCCCAGGAGAGCCTCCTGCTGCACGGCCCGTTCGCCCGCAAGCCCAAGCGCATCCGCACGGCCTTTTCCCCGTCGCAGCTGCTGCGCCTGGAGCGAGCGTTCGAGAAGAATCACTACGTGGTGGGAGCCGAGCGCAAGCAGCTGGCCAGCAGCCTCAGCCTGTCCGAGACGCAGGTACGGCCACGGGCCGGGCCACACCCGTGCCGACGGGTCACACCGTGTCCCATGGTGTCCCATCGTGTCACACCGTGTCCCATGGTGTCCCACCGTGTCACACCGTGTCCCTCCGTGTCTCACTGTGTCCCATCCTGTCCCTCCGTGTCCCACCGTGTCCCTCTGTGTCTCACCATGTCCCTCCGTGTCCCATCCTGTCTCTCCGTGTCCCTCTGTGTCTCACCGTGTCCCTCCGTGTCCCATCCTGTCCCTCCGTGTCCCACCGTGTCTCACTGTGTCCCATCGTGTCCCATCGAGTCCCTCCGTGTCCTACTCTGTGTCTCCGTACCCTACTGTGTCCCACCCTGTCCTGCCGTGTCCCTCCATGTCCTTCCATGTCCTACTCTGTCCAACCGTGTCCCACTATGTCCCAGCCTGTCACACCCCGTCCCACTCTGTCCTTCCATGTCCTGCTCTGTCCCACCCTGTCCCTCTGTGTCCATCCGTGTCCTATTCTGTCCCACTGTGTCCCTCCGTGTCCCACCCCGTCCCACTGTGTCCCACCCTGTCCCATCGTGTCCCACCATATCCTACTCTATCCAGCCGTGTCCCTCTATGTCCCTCTGTGTCCCACCCTGTCCCACCCCGTTCCTCCGTGTCCCTCCGTGTCCCCTCTGTCCCCCACCCTGTCCCAGACCCGGGAGCACTCGGCACTCGCACAGTGCTCGGTGTGAAATTCCAGCTGGGATTGCCCCAGGCCCGGAGCCCCTCGTTCCTGAGCCCCTCGGGGTGGATTTGGGGTTGTGGCTGTTCCTGGGCTCCTCGGGGTGGATTTGGGGTTGTGGCTGTTCCTGGGCTCCTCGGGGTGGATTTGGGGTTGTGGCTGTTCCCGGGCTCCTCGGGGTGGATTTGGGGTTGTGGCTGTTCCTGGGCTCCTCGGGATGGATTTGGGGTTGTGGCTGTTCCTGGGCTCCTCAGGGTTGTGGCTGTTTCTGGGCTCCTCGGGGTGGATTTGGGGTTGTGGCTGTTCCTGGGCTCCTCGGGATGGATTTGGGGTTGTGGCTGTTCCTGGGCTCCTCGGGATGGATTTGGGGTTGTGGCTGTTCCTGGGCTCCTCAGGGTTGTGGCTGTTTCTGGGCTCCTCGGGGTGATTTGGGGTTTTTGTGTGACCCTCGGGTGTCACAGAAGCTGTGGCAGGTTTGGGGCTGGCAATGCAGCTCTGCCATCATTCCAACTCTCACCGAGCTTTTCCAGTGTTTTCTCGCTGGTTTGGGGTGTTTTCCCCCGGGAGCAATTGCTGGGTTTAAAAATCCAGTTAGGAAAGGAGCAGCAGCCTTCAGGCTGCCCTGGAAATCTGGAAAACCTTTGGCTGAGCTGAGCAGCTCCGAGTCTGTGCTCCAACACCCGGAATTCGGGATGGATGTGGAGACAGAGACGCGAATGGCTTTGGATGAGACTTTCTGGGATCAGAACAGGCATTTCCCAGGAATGTAGATGTGAGGAGACCCAGGAGAAGCACAAGGGTGAAAGGAAAAGTGAACAGAGCTGGGGGAAAATCAAGGAATTGGGGCTGAGCATCTCTGTGTGTCCAGGCCCGGCGCCCTGGTTCCCAAATGCTCCGGGGGAAGCAGCGTTATTCCCCAGGATGTGCAGCAGCTGAGGGAAGGAGAAAGTTTCCCCCAAATTCTGGTTCGGTGGTTGGGCCTATTGTAGCGAATTAATTGAATTTTTAATCTTAAATTTAATTGGGAAATAAAGCTGGAGCCGTGGGTGTTCCCAGTACCCGCCTGGCTCATCCTTGCCCAGGCTCTGCCAAACAAAACCTCCAGACGCATCTCTGGGAGCAGGAAGTTCCTGGGAGGAAAATGAAAATGTCACCGGCACGGGGACAGCGGGGAGGAGCAGCTGGGGGTGTCTGGAAGCAGCGACTGAGCCCCCCAAACCCCGAGGGTGTTTGGATCCCCAGGGTGATGCTGTCCCGACCCCCAGCCCGACACCGGCTCGGGGCCCTTCCCGCTGCTCTCCGGGCTGAAACGGAGAAAAAAAAGGGGAAAAAAGGACAAAACCCAAAGGTCAAAGAACAGCCAGGAGCTTGTCGGGGTGGAAAGGGCAGCTTGGGATGCCCCGGGGGCAGCTGAGCCTTTTCCAGCATTGCCCGGAGCCGAAATGCAAAAATTCCATTTACTGGGGAAATGCGGCGGCATTGAACCCAAATCCCAGGGAGGTTTCCGAGTGCAAAGGGCACACGGGGATATTTTAAATTTCCGTTTTTTCGTGTGCTGCAGCCTGTTTGGTAGTGTGGTGTCTGCATGATTTTGGGAGGCTGCTGTGCTGGCAGGGAGCGAGCACGGGGACAGTGATCCCGTCCTTCCCCACGGATCCATCCGGGAATGGGCACCCAGCAGAGGGGATTTCAGGCTGCAGGGAAAAATATTTTTCCCTCGTTTTGTGGCTTTGGAAAAATAATTGGGGAAAAAAAAAAAAAAAAAAGAGAAAAAAATTCTGGTTTAATTACCTGGAGGGAAATATTCCCAGTGTGCCGAGGGATGGGGTATGGGGTGGGATACAGTCAGGTATTGGGATTGGAGGAGAAGCACAGCCAGGGGCTGGTGGCTGTGCCTAACCCACGATATTATTATTATTATTATTATTATTATTATTATTATTATTATTATTATTATTATTATTATTATTATATTTATGTTTATATTTATATTTAAATATAGGTGGTAAATCCTGCATGGAATCAAATTTCCATGAAAACCAGCCCATGTTATCCATGACACCCACCCTGGTGTGACACAGGTGTGTTCTCACCTGGGGCCCCACACCTGAGCCCACCCTTTGGGGGATTGCATCATTTTTTCATGGATTTACCAATTCCCAGCTGGGGTTGCAGCCCCTGGCTGGGCCTGGCTCTATTTCCCAGCTGCTTTTCCCCCTGGAAAAATGAGTTTTGCCCTTTGGGCTTTGCCAGCTCCGGGTCCCCCAGGCAGGGAGCAACACCTGGAGCAGCCCTGGGAAGGTGAGAAGGGCTCAGGTGCTGCCCAGCATCAGGAAATGCCTTTGGGACATGGGGTGGGGACGTGCAGCTGTTTAACCCCTTCCCAGCCGCTCTCCCAGCGAGGAGCTGCGTGAATTCGGGATGAGGAACAACAGGAACGGCAAAACCAAAGGGACTGGGGGAGAAAACGCAGCTCCTGACACCAATCCAGGTGTTCCATGAGGGGATCAGGGGGAGAAGGGGCAGGGAGAGCTCTGGAGGGAATGTGGGATGGCCTGAGCGAGAGGAGGGGTGGCTGTGATGGGGACACGGGGGAGTGGCAGAGGTGGCATCGAGCTGGGCGTGTGGTGGGGACATTGGGGTCAGCAGAGACCTGTGGGGTCAGCAGAGACCTGTGGGGTCAGCAGAGACCTGTGGGATCAGCAGGGACCTGTGGGATCAGCAGGAATTTGTGGGGTCAGCAGGGATCCGTGGGATCAGCAGGAATTTGTGGATCAGCAGGGATTTGTGGGATCAGCAGGGACCTGTGGGATCAGCAGGGATCTGTGGGATCAGCAGGGACCTGTGGGATCAGCAGGGATCCGTGGGATCAGCAGGAATTTGTGGATCAGCAGGGATCTGTGGGGTCAGCATGGATCTGTGGGATCAGCAGGGATCTGTGGGATCAGCAGGGATCCGTGGGATCAGCAGGGATCTGTGGGATCAGCAGGGATCTGTAGATCAGCAGGGATCCCAAGTCCTGTGGGATCAGTAGGGGTCTGTGGGATCAGCAGGGATTTGTGGGATCAGCAGGGACCTGTGGGATCAGCAGGGATCCCAGTGCTGTGGGATCAGCAGGGATCTGTGGGATCAGCAGGGATCCCAGTGCTGTGGGATCAGTAGGGGTCTGTGGGGTCAGCAGGGATTTGTGGGATCAGCAGGGATCTGTGGGGTCAGCAGGGATCCCAGTCTTTGTGGGGTCAGCAGGAATCTGTGGGATCAGCAGGGATCTGTGGGGTCAGCAGGTATCCCAGTGCTGTGGGATCAGCAGGGATCTATGGATCAGCAGGGATCCCAGCTTTGGATGCTCTGGGATTTGTGTGCTGGGAACGGGGAGAGCTGGGGCTCATCATTGTGCCCTGTGGGGTTGGGCACCATCCTGCTGTGCCCTGTGGGGTTGGGCATCGCCCCTCTGAGCCCAGAATTCCCAGCAGAGCCGCTCCACCCCCGGCAAACCTCAACTGGGGTCTCAAATCTGCATTCGCCAAGCAGAAGGAAATTTTGGGGTGGTTATGGAGTCACCCCAGTGTCCCCTCACAGCTCTGGGATTTTTATGGGGTCTCTGTAAATCCCAGTGTCCCCTCACAGTTTTGGGGTGATTATGAACCCCGCTGTCCCCTCTTTGAGCCGTCCCTGCAGGGACAGAGCAGCCCTGGCCAGGGGCTCGGGGCCGGCTGGGAATCACAGCCACTTTGTAATTGATAATTAATAATTAACGGAGCGAATGCCTGGGAATCACAGGAGGAGAAAGATGCCCAGATAGAGCCGGAGAGTGCCCCGGCCGAAGCCCGGGGCTGGCAGTTGTCCCCTCCCCGCCCGAAAACTGTCCCCAAAAACAAGCCACAGAAGTTTTGGGGTGTCTTGAGGAGCACGGGGACAGCAGGGACGGGCGGAGGGGCAGCGCTGGCGCTGGGGGTGGTGGCACTTGGGGTGACAACCCTGTGTCCCCACCCAGAGCCATCCCAGCGCCCTCAGCCCTTGTGCCATCGCCTGGGGCCACCGGATTTTAAGTGTCCCCAGCGCGGTGGTGGCAATGTCACCTCCGGGGCAGCGCTGGTTCCCGGAGCAGAGCGGGGTGTCCCGGTGGCCGTGGTGGCCCTCAGGGCACTGCCCAGCTGGGAAGGCGCAGGGAAACACGGGCGGGAGCCGCGCGGGGCGGGAGGTGACCCCGGGGTGCACAAACCCCCGGCAGGAGAAGGGTTAATTAATTTGGGAAGGGATAAAAGCCCGGGCTCGGGTTTAAACCAATTACTGCCGGAGTCGGGATGAGGCTGGGAGGGGGCGGCTTATCCGCAGTGCCCACTGAGAGCTTCCCACACTTTTCCCATGCGGGCTGCGGCACCAGGGAGCTCCTCCAGCCTGGGAACACCCCCATTCCCAAATCCTGGAATTTTGGGGAGTCTCACCCCGCATCCCGGCTGTGCCAAGGAGCAAATCCAGCCTGGGGACATCCTCATTCCCAAATCCTGGAATTTTGGGGAGTCTCACCCCGCATCTCGCATCCCTGCCGAACCGAGCCGGGCAGAGCCGCTGCTCCCCCGCCCCGCCCCGGCACTTTAATCGCTTCATGCCTTGGTTCTCTTCCATCATTTAGGGATAAGGCAGCTCCGCTGCTCCCAGAGCGCTTTAATTAAAGTTCGCAGAGCGCTCTGAATGGAAGGCGCCAGCTCGGGATTGCTCCGGGAATGCCCCAGAGGTGGGAAAGGCAGCGGGTTGTGTCCCGGGAGGGGTCAGGACACGGCCGGGGCCGGGAGGAGCCGTTCCGAGCCGGGACTGCCGGGATGGGCTGGGCTGGGATGGGCTGGCTCCAAGGAATGCCAGACTGGGATGGGAATGTCTGGACTGGGATGGGAATTCTGGATTGGGATGGGAATGTCAGACTGGGATGGGAATGTCTGGACTGAGATGGGAATGACTGTCCAAGACGGGAATTCTGGACTGGGATGGGAATGCCAGTCTGGGATGGGAATGTTGGACTGTGATGGCAATGCTGGACTGAAATGGGAATGCCAGTCTGGGATGGGAATGTCGGACTGGGATGGGGATGCCAGCCTGTGCCACTGGGCAGGCTCTGGAGCTGGCAGTGCCCGTGTTGGTGCTGAAGGATGGGAAAGGGGCTGATGATCCCGGGATCAGGCACAGCTGAGAACTGCCAGCGGCTGCAGGATCCAGAACAGCTGCAGGGGGAGAAGGCTCAGCCTGGCTGGGCTGAGATGGGCAGGGCTGGATTGAGATGGGCTGGGCTGGGCTTGGCTGAGCTGGGCTGGGCTGGGATGGGCTGGGCTCGGCAGAGCTGGGCTGAGCTGGGCTCGGCAGGGCTGGGCTGAGCTGGGCTCGGCAGGGCTGGGCAGAGCTGGGCTGGGCCGGGCTGGGCTGGGCTGGGCTGGGCAGAGCCAGGCTGGGCAGGGCTGGCAGCGGTGGCTGAGCAGCTCCTGGTGCTGCGGGCCTGGGAGCCAAGCAGTGTCTACAGCCTGCCTGGGGCATCCTCATCCTGCTTGGGCCTCCCCATCCCACCTAGAGCATCCTGGATCTCACCTGGGCCATCCTGGATTCCACCTGGGGCACCCCCATCCCACCTGCAGAATCCACATCCTGCACACTGCCTGCAGCATCCCATAACCCTGCCTGCAGCACCCCATAACCCTGCCTGCAACATCCCATAACCCTGCCTGCAGCACCCCATAACCCTGCCTGCAACATCCCATAACCCTGCCTGCAGCACCCCATATCCCATAACCCTGCCTGCAACATCCCATAACCCTGCCTGCACCCCCTCCTTTGTCTCCAGGGCTGTGAGGTGGCAGTGACCACATTTGTCCCTCGTGTCCCACCTCGCCATGGGAAACTGAGGCAGGGCAGGGTGGCTGTGCAAGCACTCTTGGAGGGATATAGGGTAGGGATAGGGACAGGGATATAGGATAGGGATAAATAATATGAATAGGGATAAGGAATAAAAATGGAGATACAGGATCAGGGTAGGGATAGCGGGAAAAGTGGTGGGGATAGGGATAGTGATAAAGGATAAGGAGAAATGAATGGGGATAAAGGACAGGGACAGGTACAGGCATAGGGACAGGTACAGGCATAGGGACAGGGACAGGGATAGGGAATTAGAATAGGGATAAGGAATAAGAATAGGGATAAGGGGTAAGTGATGGGGATAGGGATAAGGGACAGGGAATTAGAATAGGGATAAGGGATAGGGATAGGGATGAGGACAGTGACAAGGACAAGACCAGGGTCAGGGCCAGGAACAGAGACAGGGCAAGCGACAGAGACAGGAACAGGGACAGGAACAGGAACAGGGACAATTTGGCCGCACTCCAGTAAAACCCAAACTCCCTGTCTGCAGCAGCCAGCTGTGCAGATCCAGCTGTACAGATCCAGCTGTGCAGGGCTGGCTATGCTGGGCCAGCTGTGCAGATCCAGCTGTGCAGATCCAGCTGTGCAGGGCTGGCTATGCTGGGGCAGCTGTGCAGATCCAGCTGTGCAGATCCAGCTGTGCAGGGCTGGCTATGCTGGGGCAGCTGTGCAGATCCAGCTGTGCAGATCCAGCTGTGCAGGGCTGGCTATGCTGGGGCAGCTGTGCAGATCCAGCTGTGCAGATCCAGCTGTGCAGATCCAGCTGTGCCAGGCCCCCCCAGTGCCCGCTCTCTGTCCCAGGTGAAAGTGTGGTTCCAGAACAGGAGGACGAAGTACAAACGGCAGAAGCTGGAGGAGGAGGGCCCCGACTCGGAGCAGAAGAAGAAAGGCTCTCACCACATCAACCGATGGCGCCTGGCCACCAAGCAGTCCGCCGGGGAAGACATCGACGTCACCTCCAACGACTAAAGCGGGGCCGGGCTCCCGCTGCGGCCACCATGGCCAGGAGCCCCGGCCAGCCCGGGGGGACACAGGCGGCGGCACCCGCCGGACTCTAGGGACGCGGCCCCCGCCGCCGCCGCGCCTTTGCCGGGGGTGCAGCCCGGGCAGGGCCCGACCCCCGTCCCCCCGGCCCCCCCAGACCTCGGAGGGGTTTTCGGGGAGCTCCGGCCCAGCCCAGGAGGGAGAGGAGCTGCCAGGGCGGAAAACCGCGCGCGCTCCTCGGCGCCGGAGCCGTGACATCCAACAGCGCGTCCCGCACAGCGCCGTGTCCCCAGCCCTGCATTCTCCAGTGTCCCCAACCCCTCATTCTCCAGAGTCCCCAACCCTTCATTCTCCAGTGTCCCCAACCCTTCATTCTCCAGTGTCCCCAACCCTTCATTCTCCAGAGTCCCCAGCCCTGCATTCTCCAGTCCCCAGCCCTTCATTCTCCAGTGTCCCCAACCCCTCATTCTCCAGTCCCCAACCCTTCATTCTCCAGTGTCCCCAGCCCTGCATTCTCCAGTGTCCCCAACCCCTCATTCTCCAGAGTCCCCAACCCTTCATTCTCCAGTGTCCCCAGCCCTGCATTCTCCAGTGTCCCCAACCCCTCATTCTCCAGAGTCCCCAACCCCTCATTCTCCAGAGTCCCCAACCCTTCATTCTCCAGTGTCCCCAGCCCTTCATTCTCCAGAGTCCCCAACCCTTCATTCTCCAGTGTCCCCAGCCCTTCATTCTCCAGTGTCCCCAACCCCTCATTCTCCAGAGTCCCCAACCCTTCATTCTCCAGTGTCCCCAACCCTTCATTCTCCAGTGTCCCCAACCCTTCATTCTCCAGAGTCCCCAGCCCTGCATTCTCCAGTGTCGCCAGCCCTTCATTCTCCAGTCCCCAACCCTTCATTCTCCAGTGTCCCCAACCCCTCATTCTCCAGTGTCGCCAGCCCTTCATTCTCCAGTCCCCAGCCCTTCATTCTCCAGTGTACCCAGCCCTTCATTCTCCAGTCCCCAGCCCTTCATTCTCCAGTCCCCAACCCTTCATTCTCCAGTGTCCCCAACTCTTCATTCTCCAATGTCCCCAACCCTTCATTCTCCAGTGTCCCCAACCCTTCATTCTCCAGAGTCCCCAGCCCTGCATTCTCCAGTGTCGCCAGCCCTTCATTCTCCAGTCCCCAACCCTTCATTCTCCAGTGTCCCCAACCCCTCATTCTCCAGTGTCGCCAGCCCTTCATTCTCCAGTCCCCAGCCCTTCATTCTCCAGTGTACCCAGCCCTTCATTCTCCAGTCCCCAGCCCTTCATTCTCCAGTCCCCAACCCTTCATTCTCCAATGTCCCCAACTCTTCATTCTCCAATGTCCCCAACTCTTCATTCTCCAGTGTCCCCAACCCTTCATTCTCCAGTGTCCCCAACCCCTCATTCTCCAGTGTCCCCAACCCCTCATTCTCCAGTCCCCAGCCCTTCATTCTCCAGTGTCCCCAACCCTTCATTCTCCAGTCCCCAGCCCTTCATTCTCCAGTGTCCCCAGCCCTTCATTCTCCAGTCCCCAGCCCTTCATTCTCCAGTGTCCCCAACCCTTCATTCTCCTGTCCCCACCTCTTCATTCTCCTGTCCTCAGCCCTTCATTCTCCAGTGTCCCCAACCCTTCATTCTCCAGTCCCCAGCCCTTCATTCTCCAGTGTCCCCAACCCTTCATTCTCCAGTGTCCCCAACCCTTCATTCTCCAGAATCCCCAACCCTTCATTCTCCAGTCCCCAGCCCTTCATTCTCCAGTGTCCCCAACCCCTCATTCTCCAGTGTCCCCAGCCCTTCATTCTCCAGTGTCCCCAACTCTTCATTCTCCTGTCCCCAGCCCCTCCCCAGTGTCCCCAGCCCCTCCCAGTGTCCCCAGCCCTCCCCAGTGTCCCCAGCCCCTCTCAGTGTCCCCAGCCCTCCGCCGTTTCTCGTTTTTTTCCCCGTTTCCCACCCGTTTGTCTCCCGTTGCCCCGTTTTTCCCGGTTGGGTTTTTTATGCCGATCTGGTTAATTTATTCTCTCTGCCCTGCCCTGCCCTGTGCGAGGCTCCCTGCCCTGGTAGCAGCTGTAGCGAGTGTTCCTGCCTGGAAATAAAGGCCAAACGTGCTGGGAACGCAGCTGCCAACTGCGGGAGGGCAACTGGGACAAACTGGGACAAACTGGGAGGAAATGGGAGACACTGGTAGACACTGGAAGACAATGAGAGGAAATGGGAGAAGCTGGAAGGCAATGGGAGCAACTGGGAGACACTGGGGGCATTGGGGACAACTGGGAGCAACTGGGAGGAAATTGAAGACACTGGGAGACAATGGGAGGAAATGGGAGAAGCTGGGAGGCAATGGGAGCAACTGGGAGACACTGGGAGCAACTGGGAGGAAATTGAAGACACTGGGAGACAATGGGAGGAAATGGGAGAAGCTGGAAGGCAATGGGGGCAACTGGGAGACACTGGGGGCAACTGGGAGCAACTGGGAGGCACTGGGAGGAGCTGGCAGGAACTGGGATGCGCTGGGAGAAATTGTGAGGATCTGGGAGACACTGGAAGAAACTGGGAGACACTGGGAACAACTGGGAAGAACCGGGAGAAACTGGGACGAACTGTGAAGCACTGGGGGACACTGGGACAAACTGGGAGGAAATGGGTGGTGCTAAGAGGCACTGGGAGGCACTGGGAGGGACTGGGAGAAACTGGGAGGAGCTAGGAGTAGTGGGGAGGGAACTGGGAGGAAATGGGAGGCACTAGGATGGACTGGGAGGCACTGGGAGGAGCTGGGAGCAGTTGGGAGGAACTGGGATGGACTGGAAGGAGCCGGGAGGAACTGGGAGGCATTGAGAGAAACTGGGAGGGACTGGGAGCAACTGGGGGGAACTGGGGGCGAGGGAACAAGCGGGATTTGGTGGCTCCGTGACCATGGGGGAGGACAGGGGGGTCCCACTGGTGTCCCTGGGGTGTCCCTGGGGGTCCCACAGGTGTCCCTGGGGGTCCCTGGGGTGTCCCTGGGGGTCCCACAGGTGTCCCTGGCGTGTCATTTGGGGTCCCTGGGGTGTCCCTGGGGGTCCCACAGGTGTCCCAGCAGTGGCAGCCCCTCCCCTGCACAGGTGTTGGATGTCGGGGGGCCCCCAGCCAGCCCCTGCCCTCAGGAATGTCCCCGCAGGGACGGGACCCCCCGGGACCCCCCGGGACCCCCAGACACGGGGGGGGAAATCGGGGCTGGGGGAGCTCGGGGGAAAAAGGTCAGGAATCCTTCCCAGGTTTTCCTAGAATGTGGGGGAGAAAAAATAAAAAAAAAAAAAAAATATATATATAAATAATAAAAATAAAAAATACAAATAAATAATATATAGATAATTATATAGATAAATTATATCTAATGATATATATAATTATGTATAAAATTATATATATATAAATAAGATAATTATACCTAAAATATATCATATACACACATATATATGCATGAAAAAAACATATCCATACAAATGCATAACTAATATGCATATAATAATTTATAATTTATATTTTATATATATTTGTTAGTGTGCATGGGCATATCATATTTTCTCATTTATATTTTATATATTTTTATTATTGTGCATGTGCATATCATATTTTATAAATTATACTTTATATATTTTTATTTGTGTGCATATGCATATAATATTTTCTAATTTATATTTTCTATTTTTTATTAGTGTGCATGTGCATATAATATTTTCTAATTTATATTTTATATATTTTTTATTATTGTGCATGTGTATATCGTATTTTCTAATTTATATTTTCTATTTTTTATTAGTGTGCATGTGCATATAGTATTTTTTAATTTATATTTCATATATTTTTATTAGTGTGCCTGTGCATATCATATTTTCTAAATTATATTTGATATATTTTTATTAGTGTGCACACATGTATTGTGTACATAATGTGTATATAAAATACAGGTTGTGCTTTATAGGGTTTATATGATATATAATAATATCTAATTACATATTTTAAAATATATCAATTGCCATATATATTTTATTATATGTACTAGATAAGAATTATATATAAAAAGCTTATAATTATATTTATTTTTATATTCTAGCATTATACACATTTTTAGATTATTTTAGTATAATTATAAAGAAACACACCAAAATCCATAATTTCTGCTCTTGGCAAAGCCCCTTTCCCAAAGAAAATCCCCATCCCAGCAGCTCCTTCCCTGTAAAACCAGCCCATAATAACCTCGTCGTTTAATCCCAATAACCTCATCTTTTAATCCCAGTAACCCCATCCTTTAATGCCAGTAAAACCATTCTTTAATCCCAGTAACCCCATTCTTTAATCCCAGTAACCTCATCCTTGAAATCCCAATAACCTCATCCTTCAAATCTCAATAAAATCATCCTTTAATCCCAATAAAATAATCTTTTAATCCAAACAACCTCATCCTTTAATCCCAATAACCCCATCCTTTATCCCAATACCCCCATCCTTTAATCCCAATAAAATAATCCTTTAATCCAATAACCCCATCCTTTAATCCAAATAAAAAATCCTTTAATCACAATAACCTCGTCCTTTAAATTCTAGTAACCTCATCCTTTAATCCCAGTAACCCCATCCTTTAATCCAAATAAAATCATCCTTTAATCCCAATAACTTCATTTTTTAATCCAAATAACCTCATCCCTTAATCCCAGTAACCCCATCCTTTATCCCAATAAAATCATCCTTTATCCCAGTAACTCCATCCTTTATCCCAATAACCCCATCCTTTAATGCCAATAAAATAATCCTTTAATACAATAACCCCATCCTTTAATCCCAATAACCTCATCCTTTAATCCAAATTACCTCATCCTTTAATCCAAATTACCTCATCCTTTAATCCAAATTACCTCATCCTTTAATCCAAATTACCTCATCCTTTAATCCCAGTAACCTCATCCTTGAAATCCCAATAACCTCGTCCTTTATCCCAATAACCTCGTCCTTTATCCCAGTAACCTCACCCTGTATCCCAGTAACCCCATTCTTTATCCCAGTAACCCCACCCTTTATCCAGTAACCCCCCCCTTTATCCCAGTAACCCCACCCTGTATCCCAGTAACCCCATTCTTTATCCCAGTAACCCCACCCTTTATCCAGTACCCCCCCCTTTATCCCAGTAACCCCACCCTGTATCCCAGTAACCCCACCCTTTATCCCAGTAACCCCACCCTGTATCCCAGTAACCCCACCCTTTATCCCAGTAACCCCATCCTTTATCCCAGTAACCCCACCCTTTATCCCAGTAACCCCATCCTTTATCCCAGTAACCCCATCCTTTATCCCAGTAACCCCATCTTTTATCCCAGTAACCCCACCCTGTATCCCAGTAACCCCACCCTTTATCCCAGTAACCCCATCCTTTATCCCAGTAACCCCACCCTTTATCCCAGTAACCCCACACTTTATCCCAGTAACCCCATCCTTTATCCCAGTAACCCCACCCTGTATCCCAGTAACCCCACACTTTATCCCAGTAACCCCATCCTTTATCCCAGTAACCCCATCCTTTATCCCAGTAACCCCACCCTTTATCCCAGTACCCCATCCTTTATTACCCAGTAACCCCATCCTTTATCCCAGTAACCCATCCTTATCCCAGTAACCAACCCTGTATCCAGTAACCCCACCCTTTATCCCAGTAACCCCATCCTTTATCCCAGTAACCCCATCCTTTATCCCAGTACCCCCACCCTTTATCCCAGTAACCCCACACTTTATCCCAGTAACCCCATCCTTTATCCCAGTAACCCCACCCTGTATCCCAGTAACCCCACCCTTTATCCCAGTAACCCCATCCTTTATCCCAGTAACCCCATCCTTTATCCCAGTAACCCCACCCTTTATCCCAGTAACCCCATCCTTTATCCCAGTAACCCCATCCTTTATCCCAGTAACCCCATTCTTTATCCCAGTAACCCCACCCTGTATCCCAGTAACCCCATTCTTTATCCCAGTAACCCCACCCTTTATCCCAGTAACCCCATTCTTTATCCCAGTAACCCCACCCTGTATCCCAGTAACCCCATTCTTTATCCCAGTAACCCCACCCTTTATCCCAGTAACCCCACCCTTTATCCCAGTAACCCCATTCTTTATCCCAGTAACCCCACCCTGTATCCCAGTAACCCCATCCTTTATCCCAGTAACCCCATTCTTTGTCCCAGTAACCCCACCCTCTATCCCAGTAACCCCACCCTCTATCCCAGTAACCCCACCCTTTATCCCAGTTTAATCCTGGAGCACAGTTGAGTTTTGGACTCTTTTATTCCGACGGTTCCGAGCGTTACACGAGGAGTCGCGGGCGGCGGCTACCGAAGGGTTAAAAACAGCCGGAGCCCCGGGGTGTCCAGGGGGTGTCCCAGGGGTGTCCCGGGGTGTCCCGGGGTGTCCCGGAGTGTCCCCGGTGTGTCCCGAGGGTGTCCCGGGGTGTCCCAGAGGGTGTCCCAGGGGTGTCCCGGGGTGTCCCAGGGGTGTCCAGAGGGTGTCCCCGGGATGTCCTGGGTGTGTCCCAGGATGTCCCGAGTTGTCCCAGGCTGTCCCAGGATGTCCCAGAATGTCCCCAGGCTGTCCCAGGATGTCCTGGGTGTGTCCCAGGATGTCCCGGGGGTGTCCCGGGGGTGTTTTGGGGTGTTGGGGTGCCCCCTCCCCCCCCGCTGCTGGCCCTCACCTCTCCCAGGGATTCGCTGTCAGGGTGAACAGACCCCAGCAGGAGGTGCCAGGTTTGGAATAAACTTAAAAACCAGGAAAAAAACCGAAGTGGAATTTCCTAAAGGGACCTGGGGACACACCCAGGGCTAGGGACAGCCGCCACTACCAGCATGGCACTGCCACCCTGGGAATGTCCCCAGAGCATCCCGGGGGCTGATCCCGGGATGGATCCAGAGCTCACCCCCACAAAGGCAACCCAGGTCCTGGATCTCCATCCCAGCCCCCCAGGGGAGGGGACACCCCACCCTCAGCCAGGTGACATTGGGAGGGACGTCCCAGAGTCCCCTGTCCCCGGGTCCAGCGTTGGCCAGGTAACCCCACATGCCAGCAACGCCCACAGGGACCTCCTGCCACCCTGCCAGGACCTGGCACAGCTCGGGATGGGGGGCAGGAAATGGAGCAACGGGGGAAAACGGGGGGAGCTGAGCTGTGCCCAGGCTGGCAGGTTTGGGACACGGGTGACACCACCCTGAGATTGTCCCCTGGCTGCTGGCAGGTTTGGGACACGGGTGACACCACCCTGGGATTGTCCCCTGGCTGCTGGCAGGTTTGGGACAGGGGTGACACCACCCTGGGATTGTCCCCTGGCTGCTGGCAGGTTTGGGACACGGGTGACACCACCCTGGGATTGTCCCCTGGCTGCTGGCAGATTTGGGACAGGGGTGACACCACCCTGGGATTGTCCCCTGGCTGCTGGCAGGTTTGGGACACGGGTGACACCACCCTGGGATTGTCCCCCGGTTGTCCCCTGGCCGGCTCAGGGAGCAGCCAACAGCCCCATCCTCCAGCAGAGACCCAAACCTTCTCACTGGCACCTTTCGCTGCAACCTGCTCCTCATTATTCCTTAATTAACATCGCCAAGAAATCAATTAACGGTGACATTTCTAATTAAATGCTCGGGGAGATGAGGAATGACGGTCTCATTAGGGCGCTGTGCCGAGGTGAGGGACCCGATGTGAGCGGCGCCCCCCCGCTCTGCAAACCGGGGCTGCGAAACACGCAGGGCTGTTCCCCAGACCCAAGGCTCCGCTTTGTGCATTAGGAGATTAATTAGTGATTAAATGAAGGTGCAGAATGTTAGAATGCTCTGGAGTCTCCCTGGCACGGCTTGCTGTCCCAAAACCCACCCCGAGGACACTGGAAGGGTGAGTGGGACATTCCCAAATCCCTGCCAGCCCTGAGGGTGGGGCTGCCTTGAACCTGCCCCGGGCTGTGCTGAGTTTTGGGCTGGAATTCCACCCCAGCCTCGCTGGGATGCTGCAGGTTCAGCCGGGCTCAGCTGGGGACCGGGTGACCTCGGGGGCCCAAGGGTTTGGGAGCACGGGGCCACCACAACGCGCTCATCATGCCGAGCCCTCGTCCTGCCGCTCACAAGCTGGGGACAGCGGGGAAGGGCAGCAGAGAGGTCCTGGCTGTCCCGGGGGAGGTGTGGGGACAAGCCCCAGGGTCTGCAGGGCCACCTCCCCACCGCAGACCTGCGGGGAGCACCCTGCTGTGCTGGCTTTGGGACTGGGAGAGATTCCAGGTCCCTTCCAGCCCAAACCACCCCGCGATTCTGCAATTCCAGAGGCGGCTGGAGAAGGGAGCTGAGCCCGGGACGTGCTGGCTCTGCCCAGCTCCACCAGGACCTTCTGCCCAGGGGCCACGACTTTGGGGACAAAATCTGGGAGCGAGCACGGCTGCCAGAAGCTGCCAGAAGTGACCCCAGGGAACGCCTGGGATGTTTCATTGCTCAGCACAAACCCTGCCGAGCTGCCTGAGCCCCGTTCTGCTGCCACACGAAGCCAAACAAGTCTGACGGGGTTTGTGCGGGCAGACACAAATCCAGACTCATTTAGGCCCTGTGATTGTCACTTGTTTGACGCAGCAGCTGCCTCTGAGCCGAGCCACGCTCGCAGCACAGCTCCTCTGACATCCCCCAAGCTGGTCCCCGCCAGGATCGGGCCCTCTGCCTTCTCTGGAGCTCGGTAAATCCAGAAATCCCTTCTCTTCTCTTCTCCAAGCTGCTCGGCCCCGGTGATGGTTGATTGAGGGGATGAGCTGATCGCTGTCCTGTGGGGTGTGCAGGGAAAGCATCCACACCCCCTCCCAGCCGGGGAAAACCTGCTGCTCCTCCCCGAGGCACAGCTTGATCCCTCCCTGCTTTTCGCTAAGAAGCACAGGCAGCAGAGCCCAGCCTCCTTTCATCCCTGGAAATTCCTTGGAGCCAGGTGAGCCCAGCTCAGAGCCCAAGCCCTGGATCTGTGACAAACCCAAATCACCCCAAAAAAACATGAATAATCACTCCCTTCTCGCTCCACCTCTCCTGAATCTCACGGCACAGCTCAGCCTCCATCCCTTCCTCCTTCCCCCTCCTCCAGACAAAAGCCTGGGATGGGGAAGCTGGAGCTGAAGGGTTCCAGCATCACCCAAACCCAGGGGGAAGGGGCTGCACCCAGAGAGGGATGGAGCCAGGAGCCTCCTCCTGCTCCTGTCTCCTCTCCTGGCAGCGAGCTGTGCCTCCTGCAGCACATCCCCCCTGGCTCCACGGAGCCCTAACAGGAGTTTCAGCCTCCCAGCAGCTTTTCCCTGCCCCACACCCCCCGTGGATGTGGGGCCGGGGGAACCTGCACCCCCAGCTGCTCTGCCAGGCTGGGCACTGCCCTGGAGTAACTCCCTGCTGCAGGACAGATGGCCCTGGAAGTGTCCCCAGGACAGCTGTCACCTCCTTGTGGCCTCCCCAGATCCCAGCCTCATCCTCTGGGGTGTACATTCATCTCATCTAGTGCATTAAAGGAACTTCACTGGGCCAAATCCAGCTGTCCTGGTGTAAATCCAGAGTACCCCAGGGGTGAGCTGAGCCCACTCTGGTTTCCAGCAGGGTTTGGGACTGGGAGCTGTCCCAGGAACAGCAGCTGTGAAGGGTCTGGAGTTGGCCCCTCCTGTCCTGTTTGCTGCTGTGTGAACCCACAGCAGTGACCCATGTTGTGCAATTATTCCTGATTTACACCAGGGCAGGGCAGAACCAGCAGCCCTGAGCTGCCGCAGTGTGGGGTTCCCATTCCTGTGGGTCTGACTCCACACCTGGGGGGCTCAGGCCCCCCCAATTCCAGGCATTGCCATAAATCCATCAAATACATTCTGTGTCAGTGGTGATTTGGTTTCCCCTTTCTCCCCACCATCCCCAACCCCACAAGAAATGGGCATTTGAAGGGTGGGAGCATGGCTCTGTCCCCATGGGGATCCTGCAGGGACAGAGAGCCTGCAGGGACACTGATCCTACAGGGACACTGATCCTGCAGGAACACTGATCCTGCAGGGACACTGATCCTATATGGACACTGATCCTACAGGGACACTGATCCTGTATGGACACTGATCCTACAGGGACACTGATCCTGCAGGAACACTGATCCTGCAGGGACACTGATCCTACAGGGACACTGATCCTGTATGGACACTGATCCTGTATGGACACTGATCCTGTATGGACACTGATCCTGCAGGGACACTGATCCTGTATGGACACTGATCCTGCAGGGACACTGATCCTACAGGGACACTGATCCTGCAGGAACACTGATCCTGTATGGACACTGATCCTACAGGGACACTGATCCTACAGGGACACTGATCCTGCAGGGACACTGATCCTGTATGGACACTGATCCTACAGGGACACTGATCCTACAGGGACACTGATCCTGCAGGGACACTGATCCTACAGGGACACTGATCCTGTATGGACACTGATCCTGCAGGGACACTGATCCTACAGGGACACTGATCCTGCAGGGACACTGATCCTGTATGGACACTGATCCTGCAGGAACACTGATCCTGTATGGACATTGATCCTGCAGGGACACTGATCCTACAGGGACAGGGATCCTACAGGGACACTGATCCTACAGGGACACTGATCCTGCAGGGACACTGATCCTACAGGGACACTGATCCTGTATGGACATTGATCCTGCAGGGACACTGATCCTACAGGGACACTGATCCTACAGGGACACTGATCCTGTATGGACACTGATCCTACAGGGACACTGATCCTGCAGGGACACTGATCCTGTATGGACATTGATCCTGCAGGGACACTGATCCTACAGGGACACTGATCCTGTATGGACACTGATCCTACAGGGACACTGATCCTGCAGGAACACTGATCCTACAGGGACACTGATCCTGTATGGACACTGATCCTGCAGGGACACTGATCCTGTATGGACATTGATCCTGCAGGGACACTGATCCTGTATGGACACTGATCCTACAGGGACACTGATCCTGCAGGGACACTGATCCTGTATGGACACTGATCCTGCAGGGACACTGATCCTACAGGAACACTGATCCTGCAGGGACACTGATCCTGTATGGACACTGATCCTGCAGGGACACTGATCCTACAGGGACACTGATCCTGCAGGGACACTGATCCTGTATGGACACTGATCCTAGAGGGACACTGATCCTGCAGGAACACTGATCCTGCAGGGACACTGATCCTGTATGGACACTGATCCTGCAGGGACACTGATCCTACAGGGACACTGATCCTGCAGGGACACTGATCCTGTATGGACATTGATCCTGCAGGGACACTGATCCTACAGGGACACTGATCCTGCAGGGACACTGATCCTACAGGGACACTGATCCTGCAGGGACAGGGATCCTACAGGGACACTGATCCTGTATGGACACTGATCCTGTATGGACACTGATCCTGCAGGGACACTGATCCTGTATGGACACTGATCCTGCAGGGACACTGATCCTACAGGAACACTGATCCTGCATGGACACTGACCCTACAGGGACACTGACCCTACAGGGACACTGATCCTGAAGGGACACTGATCCTGAAGGGACACTGATCCTACAGGAACACTGATCCTACAGGCTCATCCTGCCTTTGGAATGCTCTGCTGGTGGCCATGCTCCAAATGAACCTGAGCAAGTTCCCTCAGGCTTGAATTTTGGGTATGAGATACCAGAGAGCCAAACTGTGGCCCCAAACCCAGGGAGGGCAGGACTTGCTCGCCTTGGTGAGCTCCTCTTGGAGCTGTTGAAGGGACAGACAGACAGACAGATGTCCCCAGTGACAGTGTCCCCTCTGAAGGTGCAGTGTCACAGCCACCAGCTCAGCACAGCTGCCAGGAGCTGGATTTGGGCACAGCTGGCTTTGCTGAGAGGAGGGGTTGGCAAAATTAGGGGAGAGGAGAAGGAGAAGGAGAAGGAGAAGGAGAAGGAGAAGGAGAAGGAGAAGGAGAAGGAGAAGGAGAAGGAGAAGGAGAAGGAGAAGGAGAAGGAGAAGGAGAAGGAGAAGGAGAAGGAGAAGGAGAATTCCATTTGGAAGGGGCCTGCAATGATCCTTGTCCAACTGCCTGCCCACCTGGGGATTGATCCAAACTTAAAGCACATCCTGCCCTTAGACACCAGCTCAGCAAAGCTTGGCTTAGCCAACAAGCCCAGATTAACCCCATCCCTGCCAGAGGGTCCATGCTGGGTGGGACAAACCAAGGAACAGAGCAGCTCCAGCATCACTCCACGTGTGGGCACTTTGGCTTTCCAGGACCTTGAAATCCAGGCTAATCCCCAGTGGAATTCCAGGTGGGGGCATCCAGGGCCAGCCAGTCTCACAGGGAAGGGCAGGAGTCAGCAGGAGGAGGGATGGAGGGGCACAGCAGAGCCCTTGGTGGGCACACTGAGCTGGGACTCCTCTTCAGCAGGGTGGGATGGGCAGGAACTCCCTGCCAGGCATTCCCAGGGCCCTGATCAATCCTGATCAATCAAAGCACGGTGCTGAGCAGCATCGGGGGGCTGGGCTCTGTGAGCAGGAGCTGTGCTGGGTGATGTTGGGTGATGTCTGTGTCCTGCAGCCAGCTCTGGGCTCACCCCTCAACTCCCTCCGTGCAGTGCCAGCGACTCTGACCTCTGTTAGCTGCTCAAGGGGATTTTATTTGTTGTAGTGGCTGCTCCTGTTGCTAGGTTAAAACTTTTAATGTGAATCTTTTCCAGTGGTGTGAGGTGTCAGTTCTGTGCAGGTGTTAATTCCCTCCTGGGCTGCCAGGAGCAGCTCCTAAGGCTGAGCTCTATGATTTCATCTTCTTCTTGTTTGCTTTCTCCCAGGGGGGGTCTGGAGTTCCCCCTCTTCCCTCCCCAGCCCTCCAGGGCTGGGATTCTCCTCTGGCCCTCACAACCCTTTGTTGTAGACCACAGTCTTGCTGCTGGTGGCCATGGCAATCTCTGGCTCCAGCTGGGATGTCTCGATCTGCAAAGGCAAAGAGAAGCAGGATCAGACCCAGAGCAGATCCAGCAACTGGGGAGGGGAGGGAGGAGATGGGATTAATTCTGTGCCAGTCACGCCTTGAGCTGCTGTTTCACGTGCTGTGCTGCAGCCCCAGCCCCCTCCCTGATCTGGAGGGGTTTGTGGCACAGGGAATGCTGCACGTTCTCTGCCTGGCAGAGCTGGATGGATTATAGAATTAGAGATGATGAATTATAGAGTGTCTGAGCTCCAACGCTTCCCACCAGCCCAGCTCCCATCCCTTCCTTCCTTCCCATCCCAGCTCCCATCCCTTCATTTCCAGCCCAGCTCCCATCCCTTCCTTTCCACCTGTTTTCCATCCCAGTTTTCCATCCCTTCTTTTCCATCCCAATTTTCCATCCCTTCCATCCATCCCAATTTTCCATCCCTTCCCATCCATCCCAATTTTCTACCCCTTCCTTTCCATCCCAATTTTCCATCCCTTCCATCCATCCCAATTTCCCATCCCTTCCCATCAATCCCAATTTTCCATCCCTTCTTTTCCATTCCAATTTTCCATCCCTTCCATTCATCCCAATTTTCCATCCCTTCTTTTCCATTCCAATTTTCCATCCCTTCCATTCATCCCAATTTTCCATCCCTTCTTTTCCATCCCAATTTTCCATCCCTTCCTTTCCATCCCAATTTTCCACCCCTTCCTTTCCCTGCAGCCCAAAGCTGGACCAGGCAAAGCCAAAGTGCCAGGAGGGAAGAGCCTGGCTCAACTCCACCCTCACAGCCAAACCCTTCCTGCCCTTTTCTCCATCTCCACCCCTTTCCTTATTTTTTTCCCCTCCAGCAGCTTCTCCTGAAGCTTCCCCTTGCTCTGAAATAATTTGGAATCTCTTCACCCCCAGCAGGGATCTGTGGCACTCCCAGTCCCCATTCCCAGCCGGGACAGGACACCTCAGAAAAATTGGAATTTTCGAAATCCCGCACATGGAACCCACTCTGCTGCCGACACAATGCGAGGAACCCACGTTAAAAATCGAAATGCTTTTGAAAATGTTTAACCTAGTTAGACAAATTAGCAAAAATTTGTGCAAAACAATTTAGGTATTTAAAATATTCAATGTTTTTAAAAACTGGAAAAACTGTTCTTAGCTTTCAGCTGCAAAAACCCAACAAAATATAACATCAAAGCAATCTTAACATGAGGTGCAACATAACCCTTCAGCAAAGCTGTTAAACAGCTACTGAAGCATCATGGGAAATAGCACTTCATTTATTCAAATGCACATATGTCAGGTTTTTGCACCATATGTCATTCCAAGCTATTTACAGTAATAATTAAATCTTAATCAACGTTTAACCTCTGTAAAATGTTTGAAGGGATCTAATCACCCTTCAGACTGCACTAATGAAGGAGAAATATATAAACATAAAAAGAAAATGATGCATAGATAGCACACCAGAAAGAACAGTAATTGCAAAATTGTATTTCTTTTAAATATAATCAGCAAATTATGTAAAGTAAAGCCAACGAGTATTTTAAGTGAAGACATCTTGGGTGTCAGAGGTGTGATCAGCTAATTTTGTACTGCTATCCATAACAGATGTAGCATATTTTCTTTTCGTGCCATTATTAGCAACTTCAGCGCCGCTCCCGGTGCTGCGGGGAAGGCTCCGCATCCCGCGGCTGGACCGCCCGCCCCGGGCCGGGGTTTGGCACCGGGAACGGGGAACGGAGCCCGGGGCTGGGCAGGGAAACGTCCGGCTGGGGAGGGGGCTGGGCAGGGAAACGTCCGGCTGGGGAGGGGGCTGGGCAGGGAAACGTCCGGGTGGGGAGGGGGCTGGGCAGGGAAACGTCCGGGTGGGAAGGGGGCTGGGCAGGGAAACGTCCGGATGGGGAGGGGGCTGGGCAGGGAAATGTCCGGATGGGGAGGGGGCTGGGCAGGGAAATGTCCGGGTGGGGAGGGGCTGGGCAGGGAAATGTCCGGATGGGGAGGGGCTGGGAAGGGAAATATCCGGCTGGGGAGGGGGCTGGGCAGGGAAATGTCCGGGTGGGGAGGGGGCTGGGCAGGGAAACGTCCGGCTGGGGAGGGGGCTGGGCAGGGAAATGTCCGGATGGGGAGGGGGCTGGGCAGGGAAATGTCCGGCTGGGGAGGGGGCTGCAGGCACCGGCATGGAGGGATGGGGTGATGGCACAGCGGGGATGGGGCACGGCTTGGGATCAGAGAGGCTGAAATGCAATCTTTGGGATGAGTTCCAGATTGGGGATGGGATCTCTCTGATGCTGGGATCACTGAAATTCATTCTTTGGGATGAGTTTCAGCTTGTGGATGGGATCTCAGCGATCCTGGGATCACTGAAATTCATTCTTTGGGATGAATTCCAGTTTGGGGATGGGATCTCTCTGATGCTGGGATCACTGAAATTCGTTCTTTGGGATGAGTTCCAGCTTGGGGATGGGATCACTGAAATTCATTCTTTGGGATGAATTCCACCTCGGGTTCTGTGATCTCACTGATCCTGGGATCACTGAAATGCAATCTTTGGGATGAGTTCCAGCTTGGGTTGTGGGATCTCTCTGATGCTGGGATCACTGAAATTCATTCTTTGGGATGAGTTCCACCTCGGGTTCTGGGATCACTGAAATTCAATCTTTGGGATGAGTTCCAGCTTGGGTTCTGGGATCTCTCTGATGCTGGGATCACTGAAATTCATTCTTTGGGATGAGTTCCACCTCGGGTTCTGGGATCTCAGCGATCCTGGGATCACTGAAATTCATTCTTTGGGATGAGTTCCAGATTGGGAATGGGATCTCAGTGATCCTGGGATCACTGAAATTCATTCTTTGGGATGAATTCCACCTTGGGGATGGGGCAGCTCCAACCCAGCCTGTTCTGGGAATTCTCACAGGGGATTGGGCACAGCTTGGGTTCTGTGATCTCAGAGATCACTGGTGATCTCAGTGATCACTGAAATTCATTCTTTGGGATGAATTCCACCTTGGGGATGGGGCAGCCCCAACCCAGCCCGCTCTGGGCAGTCTGACAGACACCCAGCAGCCCAGTGGCTCCTCTGCAAAGGTCTGGAGCCCCAAGGAGAGCTGTGGATCAGGGCTGGATCAGCAGCACTGGGATGGGGCTGAGCTGCTGCACAGGGGGTGTGCAGAGGCTGGCAGGGAGAAGGGAGGGAGCAGCAGAGCTGTGCTCACGCTCTCTTGGGACACAATTCAAGAAGCAGCCAGCACAATCCAAGCTGAACAGCAGGAAGAGTATCCTGGTGGGAAGAGCAAAATATCTCAGCCGCCGGCTCGGGGAAGGTGTGGGGCGTCTGTGGTGGGAAGTTTGCAGCACAAATGACAGGGAACCCAGCAAGAATAGCTCAGGCAGAGCTGAGGTTGTCTTGGTGGAAGGAAGAGATGAGATAATTGTTTGGAGATGCTTCCAGCTCCCATCCCCTGGTGCAGGGGGGACACAGATCCTTCCCCTATGGGGGGATGAGTTTTCATCCACGGGAAGGATGTACAAGAGGGTCTGAGGTGGGATCAGGGAGGGTGGGGTGGAGGTGAGATTGTTCTGGTGGATGAGCAGGACTTGGGAGTTCATGTCTGAGGTGGAAGTGCTGAAAAACCACAGGGATGTGGCACTGGGAACAAGGTCAGTGCTGAAAAACCACAGGGATGTGGCACTGGGGGACATGGTCAGTGCTGAAAAACCACAGGGATGTGGCACTGGGGACAAGGTCAGTGCTCAGAATCCACAGGGATGTGGCACTGGGGACAAGGTCAGTGCTCAGAATCCACAGGGATGTGGCACTGGGGACATGGTCAGTGCTCAGAATCCATACAGATGTGGCATTTGGGGACAGTGAGTTTGGGGACACCAAAAAACACCTTCCCCAAGCCCTGGAAGATGTTGGAGAAACTGGGGGTGACTGGTTGAACTGGAGCCTCCTCTCTCCTGAGACTGAGACTCCTTCTGACTTTAGTCAGAACCCTGCCCATCCTCCTCTTCCTCCCAGCCCTGCCTGTGCCAGGCCAAAGGAGGGGTCCCCACCTGACTTTGGGGGTGTTCCCAGGAAAGGACCCTCACCAAGGATTCCAGCAGAATTCCAGGAGGGACAGGAGCTCCCAGGGGGACCCAGGGTGGGAAGCACCACTCCAGACAGGGCTGCAAGGGGGAGTTCAGGACAAACTCCAGGATTTGGGGCTGATGGCTGCACTGAGAGCTTGGGATCCAACATGGGAAACTGCAATGAGGCCGTGGGAGGAGCAGGAATTCCTTCAGTGCCCTGTGAGACCACAGATCCAGGGAGAGCCTCACTGGGGACAGCGCCAGGGTGCAGCTCCCTGCTCATTCCAGCTGATCCCAGCTGATCCCAGCTGATCCCAGCTCATCCCAACTCATCCCAACTCATCCCAGCCCATCCCAGCTGATCCCAACTCAACCCAATTCATGCCAGCTCATCTCAACTCATCCCAGTCCATCCCAGCTGATCCCAGCTGATCCCAACTCATCCCAATTCATGCCAGCTCAACTCAACTCATCCCAGCTCATCCCAGCTCATCCCAGCTCATCCCAGCTCATCCCAGCTCATCCCAGCTCACCCAGGAATGTGGCTGGGATGAACCACAACCCATCCCAGCCCCTGCGAGCAGGTGAATCCTGAGGATGCTCCTTTCCCTCCAGCAGACAGCCAAGAGCAGGAGTGGAAAAGGGGAAAAGCCCAAGAAATGCTGTGCCCTGAACCTTGCTGAGAGTTTATGGACCAGCATTGCTCAGGTAGCTCTGGCAGGATGGCAGCAGTGCCAGTGCCCCTCACCCACTGAAACCCATCCCTCCACCCCAAAGAACAAAGCTGGGAATGTCTCAGGTAGCTGAGCAGTGCCCCATACCTGGTAAAACCCATCCCTCCATCCCTGGAACAAAGGTGGGAATGACTCAGGTAGCTCTGGCAGGATAGCAGCAGTGCCAGTGACCCTGACTCAGTAAAACCCATCCCAGGGATAAAGCTGGGAATGACTCAGGTAGCTGAGCAGTGCCGGTGCCCCTGAGCCAGTGAAACCCATCCCTGCATCCCAGGAACAAAGGTGGGAATCCCTGAGGTAGCTGAGCAGTGCCGGTGCCCCCGACCCGGTAAAACCCACCCCTCCATCCCAGGAACAAAGCCGGGAGCCGCCGGCGGGTCCCCGCGGCTCTCCACTCTCTTCCCCCCATCCCTTGCAGTGGGAGCCTCTCTCCTCTCATCAGCTCCGACAAGGCTAATTGGGGTGATAAAGAACTGGCTCCGCGTGCTGGCGTGGGCTGCAGGAACAAATGGTCACAGCTGGCGCTGCGGAGCCGGCGCGGGGGAGTCGGGGCGCCCCGGACCCCCAAAGCGGCAGCGCCGCCGGGGCTCGGAGCGCTCGCACGGCGCGACACGGGCGGGACGCGCGGCGAGCCCGGTGAGGCAGCAGCAGGCAGAAAGCAGATGCTTTTTGTTTGGGGTTGATACTCATTTCTATCCCAGCTCGGGAAAAGGTGTAGAAAGGAATGTGCTCCGGAGAGTGCAGGGAGAGAGATAGGTCTAGGCTGGCTGCCAGGGATCCTGGAACGATATGGAAGGCAGCTAGGGGAGACAGGAGCAGATGGATTTGGCATACAGCTCATCACTCAGCCAAAAAAAAAAAAAAAAAAAAAAAAAAATTAAAAAAAAAAAAGGAGGGGGGGAGAAGAAGGGAGAAAGCAGCCAATTTTGGGAGGGGGAGGGTCATGGGGACTGGGGGAAGGGAGGAGCAGGATGGTCACTGTGGCTGCTGCTGCTGCTGCTGCTGCTGGGACAGTGCTGCTGGCTCCTCTTGGCCACCTCCTGCCAGGCCTGTGGCCACTGGGCAGGGCCAGCATCTCCGAGCCAGGGGCAGGGAGGGCTGTGGGACCAGGGATCAGGGAATGCTGGGGGTGGGAAGGAGCTCACAGAGCCAAAGAACCCCCAGCACTGCCACCACTGTGTCCCCAAGTGCCACATCCCCAAGGCTCTGAAATCCCCCAGGGATGGGGGCTCCAAACCTCCCTGGGCATTCCAATCCCTGACCCCCCTTTCCATGGGGAAATTCCCCAGTTTCCATCCTGGGGCCATTCCCTGTGTCCTGTTCCTGTTCCCTGTTCCCAGATCCCCCCAGTGTCCCCTCCTGGCAGAGCCACAAGGTCCCTGAGCCTCCTTTGCTCCAGCTAAGCCCCTTCCCAGCTCCTCAGGGATTCTCCATTCCCTTCCCAATTCCCTCAGAGATTCTCCATTCCCTTCCCATTTCCCTCAGGAATTCTCCATTCCCTTCCCAATTCCCTCAGGAATTCTCCATTCCCTTCCCAGCCCCTCAGGAATTCTCCATTCCCTTCCCATTTCCCTCAGGAATTCTCCATTCCCTTCCCAGCTCCTCAGGGATTCTCCATTCCCTTCCCATTTCCCTCAGGAATTCTCCATTCCCTTCCCATTTCCCTCAGGGATTCTCCATTCCCTTTCTTGCCATGGGTTTCCCACCCATTTGCACTCCCAGACACCTTCCCAGCTCTCCAGGAGTGCTGATAAATGATGGAATTGTCCCAGTGAGTCCCTTGGGATGGATCCATCCTGTCCCATGGATTTGTGGTGTCTCAGCAGCATTTCAGGTCACTGAGCAGCTGCCCTTGGACTGTGGGAGCTGTGGGACCAGTGAAAGGTGTCCCTGGAAGATGTCCCTGTCCCTTGAAAGTGTCCCTGCCCACAGAAATTGTCCCTGTATTTTGAAGGTGTCCCTGTCCCTGGAATGTGTCCCTGTCTATAGAAAATGTCCCTGTCCATGGAAGGTGTCCATGGAATGTGTCCCTGTCTATAGAAAATGTTCCTGTCCATGGAATGTGTCCCTGTCTATAGAAAATGTCCCTGTCCCTGGAAGGTGTCCATGGAATGTGTCCCTGTCCATGGAAAATATCCCTGTCCATGGAAGGTGTCCATGGAATGTGTCCCCATCCCTTGAAGGTGTCCCTGTCCATGGAATGTGTCCCTGTCTATAGAAAATGTCCCTGTCCCTGGAAGGTGTCCCTGCCCACAGAAATTGTCCCTGTATTTTGAAGGTGTCCCTGCCCACAGCCAGGGGTGGAATTCATGTGTTTTTAGGTCCCATCCCTCCACAGAAGTGCCCCCATGGATCAATCCCTAAGGAATGAGACAAGAGCAGCAGTGCTGGCTCCTCCTGGAACTGCCACAGACCTGCAGACAACTGACCTGAGAGTGAGAGAATTCTGCAAATACTCCAAATACTCCAAAATTCCACAGCTGGAATGTCCCAAAACGCCCAATTCCAGCTCCTCATTCAGCTCTGTCCTGCCAGAATCCCCTCCCCATGCAAGTGTGCCAGGATTAGCAGCTCAGCTTTGTTAAACCCGACTGGATAAACTCCTGGTTCTCCTCAGCAAGGCAGATTTCAGCCTGGAGTGGATTTTAGCTGGGAAAGCTCTTTGCTGACAACTTTCCCAGTTTGTTAAAATCCCCAAACTGGACACACTGGTTGAGAGATGCTCTCATGGCTGAAGTGCCAATTAATGACTCATTAATTATTGATACTCAGTTTTCTTCCTAAATCACAGAGTTGGGGGAAAAAAAAAAAAAGTTTTGAGAGAAACCTGAATTTTGTGTTTTCCTTCAAATTAATAATAGAACTTGAATTTAAGAGGTGACAGCAGAGTTCTCTTCATTTTATGTTTCTCTCAAGTCTTTTTGACTTTGAAAGAAATGTTCAGTTTTCATCATAAAAAAACTCTTGTATTGTCAAAATGTTTTTCACAAAACCATGGAAAGTCTCCTGAGAGCTCAAGATCAGAATAATAAAATCATGGAATGGTTAAATTAAATGAAATGACATTAAAGTATCTTGAAACAATAAAAATGGAGGAAAGTTGGAATATTTGGCTGTTCTGGAATATCTGGCTGCTGAGATTTATCAATTCCAGAAGATTTTTTTTTTTTTTTTTTTTTTTTTGCCATGGATGCTTTGATGCTTTTCAGGCCTGTCCAGAACATCTTTTTCAGACAAAAAGAAAAAAGAAAAAAAGGAGGAAAGTTAGAATATTTTAATTTGTCCTGGAATATTTGGTTGTTTTGGCTTAGAATATTTTAATTTGTCCTGGAATATTTGGTTGTTTTGGCTTTTGGGAGTTGTTAAGTTTAGGAGATTTTTTTGTCCTAGAATATTTGGCTGCTCTGGAATATTTGTTAAATTCAGGAGATTTTTTTTGTTGTTGTTGTTGTTGTTCTGAAAATTTGGCTGTCCTGGAATATTTGGGAATATTTGGGAATATTTGGTTGTTTTGGAATATTTGGCTGCCCTGGAATATTTGGCTGTTGGGGTTTTTTGAAGGTTTTCCATTTCAGGAACATTTTTTTTGTTTGCCAGGGATGTTTCCCAGGGATCTTCCTGCCTTCAGCTTCAATGGCAATGACAAATTGCCCTGAAGCAGAGCAGATTTCAGGATTTTTGGGGCAGCTGTGGGATTCAACTTCCCCCACTCCACTGGATTGTTCAGTGCTGGCTTCATGGCTGGGTTTGGTGATTTTTAAAGGTTTTTTTTTTCCAGCCTAAATGACCCTGTGGCTCTGGTGGTGCTGAATTAATGGTTGAACTGGACTGGCCTCTGCCTGGCCCTGCTGTTTGGAATTTTGAGGTTTCTAAACCTTTATTTGGGGTTTGGTTGGCACTGAGCTCTCAGAGCCTCAGTAATTCCAGATTTATGGAAACTGGGAGCACAACCCCCAGCAGGCAGCACCAGAGTTTGAGGTTTTTTTGGGATAGCAGAGGGCTGCCCACAGCACCAGAAACCTCAAGGGTTAAAACCAAACCACCCAAAACCCCCAAATCAAAGCTTTGACACACTAAGATTTCAAACAGCAAGTTCACCAAAATTCCCTTTCTGTCCTGCAGAGAAAGGAGACACCCAAGGCTCTGAGGAGCTTTTCCTTGTGGGATGGGTGCCCACGGGGAAAATCTGGATTTCCCACAGTAAATTCATTTCCACAGCAGCTCCAGAAAGGTCTGAGGTGACCCCAGGGCTCGTGGCCTCACCAGGACCTTCCTCAGAAAGAAGAAAATTCTTCCTGGAAGAGCCCTCCCATCACAAGATGCTGATTTTTTATGGAAAATCTAAGCCATGGGTTGGTGGAAAAGTCACCAGCCCTGAGAGCTCCCAAAATTGCAGAGTTTGGTTGTGATTCCTGATCCTTGCTGGAATGAAAAGCACCTGAACAGACACTTTCTCCTTTCTTGGAAGTGAAAAAATAAAAAATCCTACTTCTGGATGTGGACGTGATCACAAAGCCTCCCTTTGGATGCAAATGAGCTCTCAGCTCATCCCAGCAGGAATTCCTCAAGGGAAGGAGGAATTTGCTGCTCTTTGCTGAAGACATCGAGCCCTGGATTCTCCTGCTGCTCAGGAGGAGGAGCAGGAGTCAGGGATGCCCTTGGTGCTCCAGGGAAGATGAACAAATTCCTCAGGTTCCCAACCTCCAGCACGTTTCCTTCTGCCCCAGACCACCGGGAGCAGGAAATTCAAAAAGCAATTCGAGATAATTGTATATGTGAGATGTGATTAATAAGGCATTCTCAGCCCTAAGCAGGCAAGCCTGGACAGCTGATCCCCTTCCTCTGCATCCTGCACCTCTTGGAGTTGTCAGAGCTGCTGCAGAGGAGCCAAAACAACCCCAAACACACCAAAAAAAAAAGGACAAATCCAACCCTGTGTGACAAGAGAGGGGAAAGGCAGAAAAAAGGCAGGGAAGAGCATGAATGGTTGGGTTTGATAACAAAGATATTTTGTGATTTAATGATTCCTGTGCAGGGCCAGGAGTGGAATGATCCTTGTGGATCCCCCATCACTCCAGCTCCGGGAATATTCCAGGATCCCCGGGGTGTCCAGGGGAGGGGAAGGGACTGGGTTTGTGGCCAGGATGGAGCAGCAGAGCCACGGAGCCAGGGAGGGCTCAGGAATCTGGGGAGGAGCCCCTCTGTTTACAGGAGGTGCTGCTGAAAGGTGTCCCGAAGAAAGACAGCAATTAACACCAAAAAAAAAAAAAAAAAGGTTTCTTTCCACAAAGAGCCTTTTAAGTCTGTTTTTCGGGCCACTCCAAGGGTTAATGTTTAGCTGTTTATCCGGACTTGTCGGATGTCAGCTCTTTCTTTTGACTCCTAATGGCTTACAGCCATCAGGGCCAGGGCTCCTCAAAAGAGCTGGTGTCAGGAATGTTTTTTTATGCCCACCAGCACCCACACACCTGCAGCAGCCTGTGCTTGCAGGGGATGGTTTACATACTTGAACCTGTCTCCCAGGGCCAGGGGTGTAAACATGAAACCAGATCGTGTCTGACAGGAGCCCCTGGGCTGTCCCTGCTCCCCCGGCACCCCTGACCCCACAGCCCCAGCCCTGCTGCTGCTGCCGGGGCTCCGCAGGATGCTCAGCACTCGGGAACAAAGGAGGAGCAGCAGGGTCACCAACCAAAGCTGCAGGACGGGGAAAGCAAAGCACAGCCCCGAGCAGAGGGCTGGGCTGGCTGCTGACCCTGCCCGGCCCGGGGTGTCACCAGCGCCACCCAAACAGGCGGGGCAGGGACCTGAGCCAGCTGAGGGGCTCCTGGGCACGCCCTGAGCCCAGAGCCTTCCTCTGCCTCTGCTTCTGCCTCTGCTTCTGCCTCTGCATCTGCCTCTTCCTCTTCCTCATCTTCCTCTTCCTCTTCTGCCTCTTCCTCTTCTTCTGCCTCTTCCTCTTCTTCCTCTTCCTCTTCCTCTTCCTCTTCCTCTTCCTCTCC